>NC_040232.1:39190738-39270738 GCF_001444195.1 Xiphophorus couchianus
GATCCTACTGGAACAGTCACTTGTTTTTTATACACACATTTAGTACAAATGTCCAACTTGTAAATAAGATCTGTCCTATATCGAGGAAAGGGATACCATACTGTGTAAAAAATATTTGTTTTAATTCCTAAACACCAGAGTTTTTGACTTTGATAACAAATATGAAATATGAACAAACAATGTCACAGAGAATCTATAAATAAGCTACCAAGACATCCCAAATGGAGCGACTGCCACAGAAACAGATCCGAATTCTTCACTTTCTGAGTTTTTTTAGGGGTCTGTACTGTACTTGTATAGCGCTTTATACTACATGCTTTCATTCACATTATGTAGTCTACTGTGCTCCGACAGAAGCAAATTCTGCAGCAGGCAGGGTGGGTGAAATGTGTTTCCAAAGGATACAACGACAGAGATTGGCAGAGTGTGAATCGACCCAGCAACCCACAGATTGAGGGACGAACTCCTTCCACTGATCCATCAATGGTCGGTGGTAGGAAAGGCAGAATTTGTTCAAATCAGTTATTTTACTGATGCAAAAGTAACTATCCTGAAACTACGATCTTTGCTTCAGCTGTTTTCTTTAACACATCTGACAGTCTGTCAAATTACAATATTAGCTGAATTTGAAAATCTTTAAAAATCTTTAATAATTGCACAGTTGTACAGTAAGAAGGTACACTCTGATTATTTACTTTAATTGAGAACTTTAGTTTCTGACCAGATCTGACAATTTAGAAGGGAAAAAAATCTGACTGTCCCACGCAGGGATTCTTTACTACAATAAATTCAAGAATTTTAAGAACCTATGACTGAAGTTGAAAATCTATTGAAACAAATATTAAATTAAATATTGAAATGAATATTAAAAAATGTCTATTTTTTCCCCACATTTATCTTCCAGCAGTCAGGAAACTAGTTTAGTTTTTCCCATTATGTGTAATACAAAAAGCTTTCGACTTCGAATTTGGTGCCGTTTGCTCTTGCAGTAATTTACATGGATTAACAAACTGCAGTTTTATATCAGCTGAACTGTGTTATCTTTGTTGTTTCTCCTACATTCAGTTAAAGTGTTCCATGTAAATTTGAAATGCTAAGTTGTTTGGTAAGTGTCGACTGCTATAATGACTCGAAAGTCAACCTAAGTGAATAACCAAACAAATCAACAAACTAAAAAGCATCCATCTAAAAATTGTCAAGAAAAAGAGTCTAAACAAAATATAAGAGTATATGTCCCCTGAGAGGGACCAGATATTCATTTTCAGCAAAAGGACATGACTATTTTATATGTTAGCAGGAATATTAAGCTAGCGTTTTACACTGTTCTGTGTGTCATGAAGTAGGTTTGCTTCAGATCGACTCTAGGATCCAGAACACGTAGGAGCTTTTATAGGCAGTGACAGCAAATAGTTGATAGTAAATACTTGATGGTAAACAGTGTCAGGATGATTAAATTATGTAACATACTCCAGCTCCATCCGACAGTACAGGGTCAAACAGGCTGTCGAGATAACGATCCATCCCTCTGTGAGGCTCTAAATCTGCAGGGAGGGAAGAGGAAAGACGTCTTTACCTCTCCTACAGTGAGGAGCTGGTCTGTTGGTCTCAGTAACTCACCTTGGTTGAACCGATCTGAAGGACTGACGTCATTGCTCATGTCAAAGCCACCCCCCAACAGGCTTCTGTCAAACAATAACAGATGATAAGAAGATGGTAAATCCAGCAGGAGCGGAGGAGATCGATGCAGAACACCTCAAGGTAATGAAACACTTAAAATGAAGATTACATTAACGTTGTTTTGGTTTATACCTGATAAATGTCAATCCATTTTTACTGATCTAAACTAATATTAGAAGAAAATGTCTGGTTCTTTTCTCTGTAAATAATTTACAACAATAGTTTTAAAGAAATGGTCACAGAATCCCCAAGTAAAACAATTCTGCACATTCAGTACAGAAAAGAAAGAACATTCTCTTCTTATTCCAGACTTTTCTTTATAAGGATATAAAATAATAATCTGGTGTTTAAGGTGCTATGTAGTGCATGCCACTTCAGCATGTTCTGGTAGAGAGCAGAATTCATGCTTTCCTTAATTAGAGGAAATTTGTCCAGATTTAAAATCAGCAAAACATCCCAGAGCATCACACTGCCACCACCATGTCTGCATATCACAATGATCCTCTTGTTAGTTTTACACTAACTAAATGTTCACAGATGTTTCTGTTCTGTTATAGTTCACATTGTTTGATGTGTTGTTGGTGTCAAGGTGACAAAGGAACTCAATTATCTTGTTACAGATGCAACTTATCAAGTTAAAAATCATCATCTAAATGTGAATGAGTTGAGTAATTCGAAAGGAAGAAGCAAAGTCCTCAACAAGCAAAAGCAGAGGTCATCCTCCTGTCAGACCTGCAACATCAAAAACTGAAAAATATGGCATACTTTTTTTTAGCTCGTTTAAAGGGAGTAGCAAAAGAGGACTCGCAAATTTAATTGCTAATAAAATCAAATTTGAATGTCAAAGAGAAGTAAAAGATAAGGAAGGTGAGTATGTTGTGGCTGTAGGGAAGCTGGAAGAACTTCTGGTTACATGACTTAATATATATCCACCCCTGAGACATAGAAGCATTTTTATAAACTGATATTTGATCAAATTACACAGGAAACAGATGGAATATTGATTACAGAGGGGACTTAAATATTGTATTAAACCAGTCTTTGGACTTCAGCAGTAAAGCAAAAAGTAGTAAAGCACACATAACCAGCTACATAAATACATCCTTAAAGGAATTGGGGGTAATAGATGTCTGGAGAGAGACTCAGCCACTAGAGTGAGATTACACATTCTACTCTGTCGTTTTTGTCTAAGGAAACCCAGCAGAATGGGACAAAAACAACAACTTCTGTCTTTTTGGAATTTAAAAAAATGAAGATTAGTTTCATTCAGGTTTTAATGTCCTCAAAAGTGTAATCTAATAAGAGTATCATCAGCATAACAGTGAAAAGTCAAACAATTTTTGTAATTGGAAGCATACGTAGTAAAGAGAATTGGTCCGAGCACCAAAAGATTTGACACAGAAACTTCTTCTAACAAAGCAAAGATTCATCTCATATGATGAGTCCTGAAAATAGTTTTTATCCTGCTGGTTTTTGTCCAGCCAGGATCACAAAGTCATCATTTTAACAGCTGGCTAGCTTCATGAAACCTCTTTTTTTTTCTGTGTGTGTGTGTGCCGGCATGCGTGGGCGTGTGCGTGGGCGTGTGCGTGGGCATGTGCGTGGGCGTGTGCGTGCGGGTGTGTGGGCGTGTGCATTGTCTCACATGCTGGCATTGGGCCGAACTCTGGCCGGCTCCAGAGCAGAGATGATGAAGTAGCTGTTGTGTTTGGGGAAGTCAGCAGGAAGCTCCAGGTCTGACATCAAGTCCAGAACATAGTCTGAGCCTTCAAGTTCGACCCACTGAGCCGGCTCCTTCAGCAGCACCGACCAGCCTTGGCGGCCGTCCACCGCACCCCTACACACACAAGCCCACACACGAGATGCAACATTTTCACCCTGACATGCATCATTCTTTCCTTTCTTTCTGCATTTACATTACCTGTGTTGTAAGATGTTTTTAGCCATTTCCTCTCCTGTCGTCCAGGAATGCAGCGGACATAAGAAGGACATGCCTAGAGAGGAAAAGCAGTAGCTTTTGACTTTATGAAAATCATTTATAAATCTCATTCTGGTCACTAAATCCGAACAGAAACTGGTTTCACCAGCATCATTCTCATAGCAATCACAAAACCTGACCAGAAACGGACACAAGCAGAGCCAGCCAAGAAGCCAGAGTATCAGGTGTTCTCTAAACCTTAGTGGACTTGCCAAAAGACTGGAGGGCAAATAAGGTGGACAAGAGCAGAAATAAGAGAAGGAGAGATGGCCAACTCTACCCCGCTGAATGTTGAAGACAGACTGGGCTCAGGTAAAATATAAAGTAGGTTGGGTCAGGAAGAACGACTCAAAAACATTTGTAAAAAGTAAAAAAGTGAAAGTATATTTCCCAGTTGTCAAAAGGCTTATGGATGTAAAATTCCACTTGACTGTAAATAGTGTTTGTTCTCACCGTCGAAGCAGTGTACATGCAGAACGGTGTGAGCTTTCTTGCGGTTGGCGGTCCACTCCAGCAGGCAGGGTGGGTACGTCCGGACGTACTCAGGCCCGACGGCGAGGCGCTGCAGAGCCTGAAGCAGACGGTTCTGACACACACAGTCGTAGCCGTCTGGGCCGTAGTCTGACACAAACCTACAAAAACAAATGTGTGACTTGAAAACTTTATATCAGATGTATGCTACTGAGTTTAATTCAGACCTCAAATTTGATCAGATAACTGTCACAGTACAATTATAAACGTCAATGTGATTTTATGGAATAAAATAGTAAAAGGATGGAATAATTCTTATTTTTTCTAATAAAAACCTGAAAAGTGTGCTACGATTTTATATTTAACCCTTTAAATAATACACTTGTTCATCCTAAAGTTTCTTAAGTCAAATTGCAATAAAGCAGAACTTATTTTAATAGGCACAAAATTAATATTAAACGAAATCCATAACTTCTCTATCCTGGCTGAAAATTTCTCCATCTCTCTCTGCTCTCAGGACAAGAGGCTGGGTGTCATCCTCAGCATCACCCTCTCCTTTGCCTCCCACGTCAATAACTACTTGTTCTGCACTCTTCCATCTTTGTAATATTAATCGTCTCCGTCCTTCTCTCACTCCACTTGTTCATAGTCTGGTAAATTCCCCTCTAGATTGTTGTAGTTCTCTTCTTTTTGGCCTTCCACTCAAAACATGTTTGATATAAAGCATTTTTATAACTGAAGGCAACATAGTTACTTGATTGTGATATAAAATGTCACTTTGTACCTGGAAAATACATTATACCATCCCTGCAGACAGGGTTTCTGATGACTTTCTTTCAACAATACTTTGTTCTTGCTAGTCTTCCACATACACCATCTGGAGTGCTCTACTCTTTCATATTTTAATACAAGGCATTTTGGGTTATTATTTTAAAGTCCATCCCTGCTTTTAACCTTTCTGCAAGTCTCTTTTTATCCAGTTTACTGTGTTTGTTTGTCTTTGATGCTGTTTGTTCACTAATGTTCTCTGACAAACCTTTCAGGGCTCATAGAGCAGCTGCAGCTGTACTGAGATAAATTTATTCACATGAGAACTTTATTTGCTAAATTGTTGACCTCTGAGGGTGATTGCACTTAAGTTTTATTTTCAGATATAAAAAAAACAAATAGTAATGAGATGTGCTAAAAAGCATCCATCATTTTCTTTTGACTTTGCAATTACATCCTATGTTAAGTTGTTATTATTTAAAATACTGCAAAACAAACAAAAAGAAAAACACTGAAGTTTGTGGTTTGATTGTGACAAAATGTAAAAAAATTCAAGGGATATGAATAGTAGAGCTGATTTTCTTACTTGAGGAGGTATTTAGCCAGTCTTTGAGAGGGCAGGAAGGCAGACAGACAGGAGGAGAAAAGAAGCCAGCCCCGCTCTGAGTTCAGCACGTTGGGATTCCTCCACACCTACCGGACAACCATGAAGTTCTTAAAAAAAGAAAATAAGATGGCATATCGATGTAAAAACTGTCAGTTTAAAACCTGGTTGGCTATCTGAGCCAGGATCTCATCTCTGAGGCTGGGGTTGGCCAGGCCCCTTTGGATGATGTAGTTCCCAAACATGTTTTCTTGAGCTCCATTCAGGTTCGGATCGCCCATGAACCGCAGGATCTGTCAACGGCACCGATGGATGTTTATGGAAAATAGTGCAAGTCACTCATGTGATATCTAAATCTTTACTGATTTTTTTAATCTATAAGCTGAGTGTCGATGCTACAATTTCACCAACAAATGCAAAACGAACCAGAATGAAGATGTCGAGAGATCCCTGCGTAAGCTCCTGATCCAGACGAATCAGGGAGTTCTCTAGTGGAGCCGTGAGCATTCCAAACAGAGGCTCCTACATCAGAAACAAACACAAGGATTTTAACAGCTTCTCCATGGATCAACCGTGTTTCCTATTTAAACAGTGACACAGTCTGCTGCTGATGTTTTCTGTGTTTTCTTTAGACAGAACTAAGAACTTGTGTTTCTCCCAGTGTTATAAAACCAAGATAGAGACTGAATTTAATGGAAAGGGATAGCTGTAAATTTTGGGGATAAGATGGTATGTTGAGGTTAATCTAAGCAAACTAGGGGTGCACAAATTTATAGGCCACTTGATTTATTGGCCATGATTTCCTTAATTTTGGGAGATCAGTGATTGGGCTATACTTATATATGAAGCCGATATTATCCATGGATCTTATTGACCTCAGCAAATGTCTAAAAATCAACCATTGTTCTCTTTTTGTTCTGCTATGTGAGAGTCTGACTGATAGACCCACCCACCAGGTCATGTCTGCTCATTCGCAGTTAACAATAATCACCCCACTGTTGCCAGCTCAGCGACTTTCTTGTTATATTTTGCGACATTTCAGACAAAAAAAAAGTGTGTCGGCCAAAATCGGAATCAGCAGGTCAAGCATCTGTAATTGGCGATCAGCCAGAAAACTGCAATCAGTGCACCCCAAAACAAACGGAATATGACTCAGTCATGTTGGAAGTTGGCATGTGCTGTGAAAATTCCAACTTCACAGAGAATAAAATAGCAGTCAAAGTTCATATCATTCACAAGATGAAGGAATTGAGGGGTAGATGGGCAACTCAAACATATTTTTTTCGACACTATTTTCTATTTTCACATTTTTACAGATGTGGAAGATATTTTGTTCTGTGTTTCATACAAAACCAGTCGTGTAGGCTTCACTTAACTGTATTTATTTTAGGTTTTAATATGTTGAAGGTAAAAACCAGGCCCTTGTCTTACTTTGCTTCGTCCACAGGGTCTCGACTCTCAGCTGCCGAGAAACGATTGTTTTCTGGTGCCGTGGTCTCTGTTGATGTTTTAAATATGACCCTATAGCTAATATTTGGCTGTGACACATGTAATGAGCTATGAAGCTTACTGGAAATTACCTGTGCTGTAAACCGCTATCCCCCAACGCAAAGAGAGAAACACTGAGCTGAAGGAGGCAGCTGTTAATGTTAGTTCAATATTATATATATAAATATACCAACACGGACTGAATGGCTTCCTTCACCTCCTCTGCTGCCATCGCTAAAATGGTGCAGAAAATCAACGTCATCGTTCACAACTTCTCCTTCTGTTCACTGATTGGCCCGATCAAAAATCGACTGGATTTAATCCAAGTAAAGTAGGGAAATCCCAGACTGTTACTGAAACAAGATTTTAATTGAGACCAGGCTAGGTTGAAACCATTTCTTGTGAAACTTAAAGTCATAACGTTTCCCAAAGGAACTGGGTTTATTTCAAATTACTTAAAAAAAAAAACTGTCTTTTTTGCTTCGAAACTCTCAGAAAGTCACTTAAGAAGAATTTGCGCTGTGTGCAAGCATACACTATTAATGATGCACACACTGTCGCTGATGTAATAGTGTGTGTTAGTGTCATTACCCTGAACATGATCCGGATGTAGTGTGTTAAGAGGTAGTTATTGATATCGAGGGGCAAGGTCAGCTGAGGGTCCACCTGAACCTTTGGAGCCTGGACCACTGCCAAGCAGTCAGAATGCAGCTCCTCACCCCCTAACAGAGGAACACACACACACACACACACACACATGCAAGGACACCCCCATACACACAGGAATGTTTATGCAACAGTATGAAATTAGTCAGTGCCACAAATAAATCTCAGTGTTTGCAGCTTGGCTCAGCAACATTTACAGTGTTATTGTGAGAGCCCAGGTTTGTGTGTGAACACCTGAAGCAGCCTGCAGCAGGCCAGCCAGCTCTGCAGGGATAGGTAATGTTGTCACATTCATCACTTCACGATTGATCCGATCCTGCACACAAAAAGAGTTAACCAATGCAGCAGCACATTTAATGTAAGTGGCTAAACTCTCGGGTGAATTTATTTTTGCCATTTTACTCACTTCCTCCGCCTTCCTTGCAGGCTCCACCACTGTCTGACAATAAGACAACAGTATCACACTTCACACATTTGCTCATTTTTAATTGCTTCCTCTGAATCAGAAAGATGCTGAATCTGTGTGCATACCCTCATGTAGCGCTGACGGTTTACAATTAGCAAAACGGCTGAACGTAGCCTGATGAGATATTTCCTCCTCAGAGCAAATTTCTTTCTGTTGGGAAAAGTGTTGCCATCATTGATGGATGAATTATGAAAATACAGAAAAAGAGGGGAAAAAAGCAAAAAAAAAGATTTGGATAAAGTATAAGTATCATAAAACTAAACCCCCTTTAAGAGACATTCTAGTGTTTGCTTTAGTTTAGTTGAGTGCTGCACCATCAGTGACAGTCACTGCACTTGGATTTAGTGCAGAATGTTGATGGCTCTGCTATAGTTTCAGTGCACGTTTTTCACAAAGTGTCATTTGTCCTAATTTATCATAGTTGAAAAGCTATTTCTGAAATATCAAAGAATCATACTCTTTAACCTTCACTTTATTGCCTTTTTACTGCCTTCGTCCACTCTTGACTAAAATGCAAATTTGCGCCACTCGCGTTTGTTGTTGCAGGACTGGGAAATCTATCACCTTTGATGGATGTGCGCAGCCTGAACTCCCCAGCCTTATCTCCTCACATCAAGGACAATGAAAGAGGTTTTCCATGAGAAGGTTGGTCATGTTCAGGTCAGTGAAACCAAACTCTTACGCCTAAAATCCTGAGCTGATGAGTGAAACTCCAGACTCAACTAGGATGATATCATTAAACCAGTCGGTGTCCAATGCGACAGTGTGGCAGTCGTGTTTAATTTGCTCCAAACTCTTGTTCAGAACCTTTACTGTATGTTCAGCCCTTAGCAAAATGCTTTGTCACATTATGTCATGTTACAAATATACAAACTTCAATGTGTTTTATTGGGCTTGAATATTATAGACCAACAAAATTTGTGCATAATTATCAAGTAGAAGGAAAATTATGCAATGTAATCATGTATTTATGTTACAAATACATCAAAAAATATTGTAAAGTTTGCAATGAGTTATACAATTACCTGACCAGGTAACCTCTGCAGCGGGCTTCAAAGCGGGTTATTCCTTGCCTGAATTTGAGAAATTTCTGTCGAGCAAAACACATGCGAGTGTATCTCTGCAGCACCATGGCAGCTATGTCCAACACACGGTCACGCTTCCCTTCCAGCAGCTGATAAAGCTCCTCTTTCAAGAAAATCTAACAGACACACATGAAATGTAAATTTATTGTTATCTACATGTGATACATGCAACAGCCAAGCTTGTATTTTATGCATATGGGGGTGTGTATGTATGTGTGTTACCCATAGAGCTCACCTTGCTGACCCCCACTTGATAAGAGCCTTCCTTGACCGGACAGAGTTTGTGAAGCATGATAACGCAATTTTCTCCGTCTGCTGGCAGAGGATCCTTCAGACAGAGCAGAGCTTTATACCTGTGGTCACATGTAACATGGGTTTGACGAGGAAATATGAATTCCCAAGTAAACAAGGAACAGGAAACCCAAAGCTGCAGCCTGCGTGTCTGATCTGTGCAATTCTTAGTTTGGCTGCTAATCTGAGAGCTCTTGTTTGGGGCTAATTGGTGTTCTGTGTATTCAGAGTGTTTGGAAGAGCTTGCTTGGTTTTACTAGCTTCTGCGTGAGTGCTGCTGTAAGTCAAATCACTTTGGCAGCAAACGGTGAGAGGTGCTGGGAGATCAATTGGTTTCATCTGCTTTCCTACTGAGGTAGCTGACAAATGCCAGATGGCTCTTTCAACATGAAGAGATCAGTTTGCGTGAAATGTATTATCTCCAGAGAAAGGCAATAATTACAACGATTTTGAAAGAGTGGTGAGAGCCACAGGAACATTGTCTTTCAAGACAGGATGGTGAAAAGGGAGGTTGACAAATACTACAGTATTTTAAATTAATATTTTCAATTCCATCAGAATTAAAAATATTCTGTTTGTTGCTGTAATGTGATGAAGTGTCATTCCTCACAGGTTTCTTCTGTTTTTACTTATTTTTCCTATTTCAGATCATGAAACAAGCTTATAGCTATGACCTGCAGAAATGCGATATACAGTTTCTAAATGAATATTTCATTTTTAAAGGGAAAAACCAATCCACAGCAGATTTGAAGGTTTAATCCTTTACTGGCCCAATCTTCTTTGCAGGATTGCCTTCATTTTAGAGAAATTGTGGCTTAATGGGAAAAGACGTTTTGCTCTAAGGAAGTTGATGATTCTAGTTTCCTACTGTCACATTTTGATGTGACTTTGGGAAGCCACCTAATCCCAAGTTGCTTCCTGATCTGCACATCAATGAATAAAGGTGTTTGTGAGTGATGTTTGAGGAGTACAGGTCTAATGTAAAAACACTAATCAGTGATTGCCATGAATGAAAAGTGTTTCATATTAAGCTTAGTTAAACTGCTGGGTTTTCCTGTTTAAGGTCACAGCAGGGTGCCCAATTAGATTTAAATCTAATTGATTTGAATTAGATTTAAATCTTGACTTAAGCTACATCTAAATGTAGGTAAATCCAGAACCTTCACTTGAGATTTTTTTTGTCACACTGTAAGTTGGGAAAATTATTTTTATTTTAGGATACATTATTTGGCACATTAATTACTTTATCAAGCCATTTATTTATTCCAATTTTATTGTCAATTTTGGCAGGATCCGTCCTCCATACATAATAAGATTCAGTAGGGAATACATTTTTAGTGTGTGACTGGTAGCTAATGCAGAGCCACAGAGAACCCAGATTCAATTGAAACACCTCTTCTACAAAAGTACAACTGATTTGACCTAAGCTGCCTTTAAATATGGTCACTGTCCAGATCTTCAACAACCAACCTTGACAGGAAGCTGTGAAAGGGCAGTCTTGCTGGATAGCCTTCCTTCCTTATACGTATTGTCTCCATAATGCCAGAGTAAAGCAGCTGCGTGTTGACCATATCCATGTCAAACATTCCTGGCTTCTGCATACACAGGTGAACGGTGTATCAATATAAACTGAATAAAAAACAACACTGCAAACCGGCACACATCATCCAACTTGCAAATGTACCTTATGACGGTTCGGCTTGATGCATCGCACAAAATAAGGGTTACACCTGTCACAGACGGATGACAGTTGATGCACAGATGAGTAACGTATGACATTATTTTAACCTTTTTGTCTAAAAAGGTGTGTCTGTTTATTAGTGTAGATTTAGAGGGAATAAACTTTTTCTGCTGAGAGCCACGAGTTATGTGTCAGTTTAGTTATTAGATGAACATAAAATTAACGTAAGACTGAAAGTGGTCCTAAGATTTTCAATCTCAATTTATGTGAGATGTCAAGTTTTATGGCTTTGAACTTAGTCAGCTGTTGGAATTGTTCACTTGTGGAATTAAGTGAAATAAAACATTCAGAATTTATTACATTAAAGAAGGTTATTTTACAACAGATATAAAAGATTAGAACAATGGAAGAAATACTCCTGCCATCACTCTTCTTTTACATCCTACACTTTGGACATATTTATAAACCCTTTGTCTTGCACTGTCTCATTACTGTTGATGGTGTTCAGCATGACTTATCATGGGTTTCATTTTCCTAATGACAAGAGTTTAATCATATTTGCCATTTCGGCTCTATACAGTTTATGTGAGAAGGCCTCCAGATGCCCTTTATGCTTTCAAGTATGAATGTCTGGTAGCCAAAAGCGAGACGTCTGCAGTAACTACAAACCTCTTCATCTTGTCCAGCAGTTCCTGCAGGCTGCTCTGGAACTTTGCGCTGACTGTGTTGGTCTGATGACGTCGGGCTGCACTGTTGCGACGCAAATTGGAGCGCTGCTGCGTCAAAGACTCAGAATGCTTCAAGAAAAGGCTGGAGACCATCTGATCACAAACACAGAGGATGTACAGTCAGCCTAAAAGACAGGGCTTAGGCACAAGGATCTTCTCAGGTAACAGAAGGATGATATTTGTTAAAGATGCCTAAACATTAAACATTAACTATCTGAATGCAGAGCTGAGATTTTTTTTAACATGGAGAGTATTGTAATTACAGTCTGCAGGCTGTGGTTACTGATCCCAGCTCACATCGCAACCGACTGAGCGTAACACATCCACCACACCTTAAAACGTTTTCATAGCCTTTGACGTTTTTCACATTTTGCAACATTACACTCAGAAAGTTATTGTATTGTTGGGAATGGTGCTCTGGTAGTTGGGCTCCGGGGCCTTCATTGACCAGCTGAATTAAATGACACACACTATTTACTCAGCCGATGTCTAGAGGTCATTGGTGGACAGTGTTTTTTGAGTGCCAGTGGAAGGAAAGCTAAACAGAAATGAATGCTAGACTTCTGAGGATTTTTTTATTGTGAAAGTTTTTAAAAAGCCCAATTATTGTCTTTGCATTTTATAAATATGTACAGCATACACAAACTTGCAACTTTTGCTGGTCCGATGCATCAAATTTGACAAAATAGGTTGAAGTTTGCGGTTTTAATGTAACAAAAATTAAAAAGGCTTAAAACAATATTTTCACTCAAATCTTCTAATAAAAATATTTTGTGATTATTTTCAAGTATTTCTTCCAGAATGCCACCCAAAATGTTAACCAATTGAACTTCTAGTTGAAAGCTAAATACGATTTTATTTCTGAAAGATTTTAGAGAAGAGATGCACTGCTTGGAAATAACAAACTCCGGATTAGTCATGAGATGAAGATAGAACTGGGATGATCTTACTCTGTTCCTGCTTTGAATGAAGAGGTCTAAAACATCCTGCCGGACCAAGTCAAAGTTTTTGTCCAGGAATTTATGAACCTGTAAAGCACATTGTTGGAGCTCAGACAGAAAAGTAAAACCATGAACAAAGTAAAACAGAAAAAAATGTACCTGGTAGGTGACTTTCCCTGCATAGTGTTTCAGGGTGAACTCTGGCAATGGCATCTTGGGCCTGGCATACAGTGGATCATTACCATGGTGATAGTGGCACTTCTGAAGGAAGGTATGGTCTGTTGCCTAGTGATAATTGTGGATGGTTAATGGTTCATGTGTCATGGAAACCATATGTCTATAGCAGACATACATATTTGGAAAACTGATTCAGTCCCTGATGTAATGCTGCTCTTAATTCACACTGAGCTCCAGAGACTCTGTAATACATTTAGCTCAATATGAGCTCAATCATTTTATCATGTTGAAGTGATGATAGCGGCAAGTAGATAATTAAGTCAGCATGTTTAATAGTTTCATACTGATCTGATCTGAATCATGGACTATTCAACAAAGGAAGCTTTTAAAACTTCCTTTCTCCTAAAAATTAAGCATGAACTATTTCAATCAGTTATTGCTCTCAATAGTTTCGTGTTATGACATCTTGCTTCATTCAAAGCACATCAGCTCTCTACAGAAACTTGTCTCTGGATAAGATTGCTTTCAATTCACCAAAAGTATATTAAACCTTATAATATCTTAACATTCTGTTTACTCCCCTTGTCCTACAGGTCTAAAATGACCCGCCCTACCAAAAGCCCCAAAATAAAGCAGTTTACTTGAATTGAAATCCAAAAGCTATTTTGCATGATGAAACAATCAGTTATTTATCAATTCAACTCAATTTAATTCATTTTTATCATGTATTTTGTGTTATACAATGCAAAAAGACGATCAATAGTATTTACACTTTTCTTTTCTTTTTACCACAAACAACTGTCATAACAGTTTTCTTTTACACACAGTAAAGGTTTATTATTGTAATTATATAAATGTGAAGTAATTACTTCTGATTTAACTATGCTAAAGGGGAAAAAGTCAACAATTTGTAACTTCAGTTCATTCTTTTATATTCACTATTCATTACTTGCTAGAGGCACAGATTCTGTTGAAGACGATCTTTGTACCTTTGTGGTGTACAGCTCACATAGAAACATAAACAAAAACAAAGTATCACTTTTTCTAATGACGAGGTCAATTTAGAAAAAGTCACAAAATTTAAAATTGCAAAAATATAGTTTAAAGTTTTTTTTTTTTTTTACAGCTAAACATGGTAGTGGGTCACTTTTGACCCTCAAGACAATACAAAGGTTAACAGGCTCATGATTTATGAAGAGCTAACATTTTACTCTTCATGTGTTTATTAGGTGTATTCTCATCCACATTTTAAATGTCAAAATAGGAAACAGGTTTGGTACCTGGGGGAAGCCGCACTGGTCATCCAATATGCGCAGGATCCCATGAGGCTTTGCAGCAATAAGGTCAAGACATGCCTGGTTGTTGCTGAAGAGCTGCGGCTGCCACTGGATCTGCTCCCGCATGTATTCTTCCTGCAGAACACAATTCAGCACGCAACAAAGTTCATGAGGTTAATAAAACCAATAAACCATCACAAAAAATGCATGAAGTTTATCAGGTAAGAAAATGTTTTATTTTACCAGGTTTTATCTTTATGGGTCCATATGATATCCATCAATTGCATTTAATCAAAAATCCCCCTGTCCCAACCATCCAGGAAGATGGTTTCACCACAATAATTCCTCTCAATAGGACTTGGGGGTTTTGTGTCCAAATGAATTAAACAGCATCTGGAATCTGATTAGAATTGTAACTATTACTAATTTAGTCTACTTTATGCATTTCTCAAGATAACTACTATGATTATCTGGAGAAAAGGGAGGGTTGACTTCCACGGATGAAAAATGCTGGTTGTTTTTACAGTGGTGTTGTGGCAATTAATGCTAATGCTCTCAGAAGGCAGAAGCTTCTGCTAACTCCTTTCTTACAACAGAAGTAACTATATAAATCTTCACATTATGATTTGAAAAATATCTTTTTCTTTTATCTTTTTCTTTGCTACCAATACTTTTGTTTTGGCTGGAAAATATGGTTTGAACTGAAGCCCAACCTCCACTTTCCAACTGTAACCTCAAAGCTCATTGATGGCTTTCCATTGCAGTCTCATTCGTCTATTTCCTCATGGCTTATAAATGTGGCTCAGAGGCAGAGCAGTTGTCTTACAATCGGAAGGCTTAAGGTTAGATTTCAGCTTCCTCTGGTCACATGAGTGTTAAGCCCAAATTACAAACCAGTCTCTGTGCAAGTGTATAAATCTGCATACCTTTATGGATGCAAAAGGATAAATGTGGCTGTCGTGTAAAGCTCTTTGAGTGGCCAGTGTGACTAAAAAGGTACCATATACAGTTGAACCCTGAAACTGACATACATCAAATAAAGACACAATACACATTGGAAGGTGTATGGGTAAGCTAACAGAGGCAAACTTTAATCCATCACCACAGGAAAATCTATAGAAGAGATTGCTTCATAGCGTTCACTGTCTCAAGTTAAGTCAGACCAAGCGTGTTCTGTTTCAGGTCAGTTAAAAATATCAAGATTATTTTCAATATATCAGAGAATTATTGTTTTTATGTCTTATAAATCAGAAGTTTACATACTAAATGATTTCCATTTCTTAAAAAAAATGAGGTAAAGCACAGATGATGTCTCAAGATTTTGGAAACGTTTGATAGGTTCACTGACATATCTGAAATAATTCTAGAAACACCTGTGGATGTATTTTAAGGCCACTGCTTGAACATGCTGCTTTCTTGTCTGACACAACGGGAAAATCAAGAGAAATCAGATTAGATTCTAGAGATATCAGGAAAAGAATTGTGGAGCTGCACAAGAACAAGAACAATTTATGGAAGCTTGTAGGTCCCAGGTTCAACACACCTACTGGGAGCTACAGGCCTTTACACAGCTTAAAGGAAGAAGTAGGAAAGAGAATATCTGCCCTGAACAGACAGCGTGATCTATGTCTCTAGTGACAAAGTGACACAATGTTCTGTCTTTGAATACACAAAACACCAATTTGTCTCCAACAGCTGCTCTTAGATTCACAGCTAAGCTCAAATTTGCAGAGCTCAGAGGCTCTGTCTGCAGCTTTGGATTTTTTTGATTCATTTTTACTTCATAGTTCACATTGCCTCATCATACCCGCGTTATATGTGACCACAGGTATAAAGCTCTGCTCTGCCTGAATGATCCTCCACCAGCAGACAGAGGTAATTGCATAATCATGTTTCACAAACTATGTCCAGTAAAGGAAGGCTCATATCAGGCAGGGGTCAGCAAGGTGAGCTTTCAAAGCAATATACAAACACCACACATGTATGCATGAAATACAGGCTGGAATGAGTTTTGCACAACATTTATAGAGCTTAACATTTATGTTTGCATGTGTGACCATTAGATTATCTGAAAGAAGAGCTGCATCAGCTGTTAGAGTGAAAGCATGACTGTGTGTTATGGACAGAGCTTTGTCATGGTCTTGGGTTGTTTGGGGTTATAGGTTTGTTTCTATGTTTCCACTTTTCCATGCTCTAGATTGTACTTTTTAGTTCGGTCTTTGTAATCAGCTTAGTTATTCCTGCCTTTCCTTTATCAGAGTTTTACCTCAGTTATTGTTTACTTCATCCTCAGCTCTTCTCATGTTCTGTCTCACAAGTGTCAAACTCCAGTTATGGAGGGCCAGCAACTGCCCTACAACTTTTAGATGTGCCTCTGCTGCACCACACCTGAATAGAATAATTAGGTCATTTTCAAGGCTCTGGGGAACTGATCTACAAAGGAGGAGGTAATTAAGCCATTTCATTCCAGTGTTTTGTACCTGTGGCACATCTAGAAACTAAAAACTGCAGGACAGCGGCCCTTGAGGACTGGAGTTTGACACCCCTGTTCTATCTCCTTCCAGCCTGTGTGTAATCAAGCTCTCTAGTACTTAAGACCTTCATTTCATTTCACATAATCCTGGTGTGTCGCAAACTATGCAGCAACTTCATTAAAGCCTTAGCCAGGACCAGTGTCTACTGTTTGCATGTGACTATGCACCTAGTGATTTTGTTGCTTACTTAAGGCCTTTTAGCATAATATCCCTGCCTGACTTTCCTTGCTAACAACAATAGGGAATCATTGAGCCTGTCAGAGGAAAAATGATCAAAAACCCCAAATCCTCATGTCTTTCAGGGGCAGATCCAGTCAAATATCAATTCTTTGTGGAGCAAGTACAAGTCAGGACTCAAGTCTCTCTAAAAGGACAGAGCCAAGACAAGTCTTCTTCCTCAAGACAAGCCTCTGGTCTTTAAAAAGCAAGTCCTGATTTTCAGATGAAGACTTCATGAGACTTGAGTCTCAAACTCCACTGTAAGTTAAGATTTTTGTTTTTGACTTAAATGTGATGACGTGGAAACCCGAGAGTTGAGTTGTTATCTCTGGACTTAAAACCTGACTTCTCAGAGACTTTATTCATTTGTACAATGAAAATTGCTTAATGCATTTGCATCATGAAACAAAACCTTCCACCAATACTGTTTCTGCTTAAATTAGCAGAGAAAGAGGGTTTGTGGAAATTGAAAAAAGAAATGTTTTTACAAAGCTTTCAAATAATATCTCTTTCAGAATCACATTGTTTTAAAATATGACTTTTAAGATGTATGGGTAAGTTAACAGAGGCAGCCAACTGTTTTCTATTGTTTATGATATAGAAGAAAATTAGGTGGAGGTAAAATTTAAGCCCTGAATGATTTGGTAGAGTTAAAAGGATTTACAAGCAAAACCCGTCCCTGTGGATATGATCAGGTATAAAGCTGAAAATGAATAAAAAACCAACCAAAGTCCAAAGAAAAACATCTGTTGACCTTCAGAAAGTCTGAAAAAACTGCTGCTTAAGAACGCTTACAGAAACTAAAAGTAAGTCTGGCTTTGGATAGGCAAATATATGTGTGAGAATTTTTGTTCCAGTTCTGTGTATAACTTCTTGATGTAGAAGTCTTAACTTGTGATCTCCCTGACCTGCTCCTCCTGGAAGACGACTCTGTTGAAGTAGAATTGCAAAGTTTCATTTGCGTAGTTGATGCATAGCTGCTCAAAACTGTTCACCTGTAGCTCCTGAAGAGCAAAAGAGAAGACATTGGGAGGTGTATGGGTAAGTTAACAGAGGCAAACTTTAATCCATCACCACAGGAAAATCTAGAGAAGAGATTGCTTCATAGCGTGACCTCAAATCCGTAGATGTCCAGCACAGAGATGGAGAGGGCTTCGGTGCGAGGGTAGACCCGTCCGTTGATACGCTCTGTCAGCCAACTAAAGAGCAGCGAGTACAGGATCTTGGCAACAGCATCTCTGTGAAAAAAACCCCACACAATAAGGTTTCTATGGAAACAGAAAACTGGGTTCCTATGGTAACAGAAGACATCTGAAAAATCTCCCCCTGGCCCTGAGATCCTTTGTCCTCACATGCCTCAACCAAAGATTGGAAGAGAATATCAAAGACTCTCCACTCCCCCTCTGTATGAAGTCTCCTGGTGTAGTTTTTTTTTATAGAAGGGTTAAAACGAGAACATTAAAAAAGCTTCAAATAAGACTTTCAAGTATGGGTCACTTGCAAGTTCTTCCAAAAACAAAATGCTATAACCTCAGTTCTTTTACTAAACATTTACTCCAGGCACTCACCTGGCATCTAAAGCGCTATCCACTGTCAATGGAGTGTAGATCTGTTCCCTCCCTGTATCCTGAGGGACGGAGGGGAAGAGAGTTCAAAGATTCAAATTGGATAACTAGCACCGCCCTCAGTCTGGAAACATTCTATTAAGGTTGAGTGTGAGGTTGACCGTGGGCTTACAGTCATTTTATAAGTGACAGCTTTCTGCAGACTCTCTGGTGAAACCTGCAGCAGCTCGGCTACCACTCTGATCTCCTGTGCGCTCACCACCGCCGCAGCCTCCTGGCCCTCAACCTGGACGGAGGCACAAGCATGCAGCCATGCTGTCACCACCTGCTGTGTCTTTGAAACTGAATGGACTTATATACTGCATTACCTTGCAAAGGCATCCATACTCCTGACACTTTTTCACATCGTGCCACATTAGACTGTGACATCACAAACATCAATGCATTTATTTATTAATACAGAAATGCTGGAAAGATCTACAGCTCAGGGGAGTGCGTTGCAGGGACATTTTTTTAAATGGCCCTCGGTGGCGGATTCCCACGTCGGCATTAGAAAACGGAGCGGTGCAAAAGAACCAGATAAAGATAATTTGCCAGTCACACCTTGAAAAAGTTTTCCATTGCTTTTACATATGTACGGTCACTGAGAAGATGCTTGCTGCTGAAGAACTGGTGACTACTAATGGGCAAATATTGCGTGGAACTGTAATTTCCTGCACTGTGATTGTTTGGAGAGGGAGGGCAAGTATTGTGCAAAATTGACTTTTTGAGCTCATGGTTATTCAGGGTGTCTTAATGCCTGAGAGAACTGCCCATTTCCCCAAAGCTCCACCTTGGAGCTTCATCCCTCAGCCAAGTTCCAGCCTGACAGAGCCCTTGCCCCACTCGCCCTTGTGCCTTATAACTCCACCAGAAAGCAGTAACTAGTAAACTCCAGGTGGAACTGCACATCTACTGAGCTCAAACCAAACCACAGCATTCCTAAGAACGGTTGTAAACATCATCAATGGACGGTATAGGGAAGCAATGCTGTGATGACGTGCTGAAGAGGAATTACCGGAGGTTGTTAAACAGACAGAACAATCTCAAGGTGAAGACAAATGTCTAAGGCAAAATACAGCATTTTCATTACTATGAAAATACTGTATTTTGATTTAAACAGCATTTTCATAACAACTGAAGGTGACATTGTCTCTTTATTGAGATATTCCCTCTTTTAAGAATGTGCTGAAAGTTTGTGTTCATAGATGCCTTCTAGTATGACAGAGACTAGCTATAAAAAATCTGCCCCTAGGCAATGTTAATAAAGTTACAGCCATAAAACCGTTAGTTGTGATAGCAGGCAAAAGCGACTCTATAATGTAGAAATTAGGGGGATGAATACAAATGATGGCCAAACATCTTGAATCAACCACTTTACAGTTATATACTACTTTATGTACTTTGTGTTGAGCTAGCAGATACAATTCCAATAAATGCATTGAAATTTGTGGTTATAATATAGATAAATTGTTGAAAACCTCAAGTGGTATGCATCCTTTTGCAAGGTGTGTATGTGTCAGTTTGACTGAGTGAGACCTGATGTGACTGGAAGTAGACATTCCCCAGATGAAGCACCGAGGACAGAAGTCTGTAGATACCGTTTTGCTCTTCTGGGGTGAAGCACAGGATGTCCATGGCACTCAGCAAACGCCTGAAATCCTCCCCATCATCCTTACCCTCAATGGTACAGTTTCCTCCCTACACACACATGAACACACACAGCTGTCATCTCATTAGCATCACTAACAATGTACTTAACCTCATCAAATTTCATTCTGATTTTAGAACAACTCATCAGCAGCTCTCTGCTTATTTTTGATAACTTCTGAAGTTTAGTTCTGCTACAGTGAACACAAGAATACCCACTTCAGTGCATCACAACACATTAGTGCTTATTACCAACAGAATGTAAAACATTTTCCATTATCAAACTAAGTGCACCCACTTTCCCTTCTGAGATTTTCAGTGCACAATGAAAACGTTTGTGGTCTTTACCAGCAACATTTTTTGTATCATACTTTAATTAGAAAAAAAACAAACAAACAAGAGTCAACATTAGATGAAGACATCTTGAAAAATCATAAGGTAAAAAATTAAAACAATCTGTGACTTGATTACTAGCAATAAGTAGAGATGTTATTCCATAGAGTGGATACAACAAGACATGCAGCAAATGGCCTGAGACCAGGGCTCAAACTCTGGTCAACTGCATCAAGAATAATAACCTCTGCATGTGGAGCCCACGCTCTAACAACAGAGCCACCCAGCACACAGAGTCCATTTCTATCTCTAAACAGCATCTGCCCTCTATCTTCACATGTATGCTCTCAAAGAAGCACACCATGGAAAGGGAAGTGAACTGGAAGAGAGAAATCCATGCTCCCTCCTCCTGAAAATCTGTGACTTGCTCACAGCCCTATTTATCAATACCTGCATTAATGACTATGGCACCCCGTCACTGATTGGCCAGAAAACTGGCCTTAAGTAAAACCACAGAGAGAAGATACTGTCAAAGACAAAAATAGAACAAACTAAATCATACACCACAGAGATGAGATGAGTATCACTATGAAAGCTTCAGCTGGGCCACTGGCTGATCGCCTCCTTGCCAAACTGCAATGATGCAGCACCTCAAAAAAGGAGCCCAGACCATTTATTCAGAGAAGATACTGTACAATACATCAGCATGCTTTTCAGTAGGCTGTGAAAATACTCCCATTTTCAATAATCTTTCATAATATTACTTTTTTGAATTTTCTTGGGGTGTAAGTAAAAAAAAAAAAAAAAAACAGACTATATTTCTGAAAATATTGCTTAGTGTGAAATAAATATCTAATTTTACTCTAACTGAATTACTAAAATGAATTAGACTTTTAATCAATGGTGTTCTAATGTATTGAGATGCACCCAAGTCTTCCGTGATGCTGTGCTGTGTGAGTCAACCTGGTTCAGATAGTAGTACGTCTCAGCCTCCTGCAGATACAATGAGCGCTTCTCATGAGGGGGAAGACCTGCCAGCATCTCATAGAAGATATGATAGTTCCTCTCTGATTTGGCCTGTGCATTTAAAACACACAAATGAGCTGAAATCAATCAAAGGAAGGATGATAACCAACAACACTAACCATAGGCTTGCTGCCTCAACAGCAGACTTTGCTCATGTCATGCAACCTGTGGATGCGTCACTTCTCTAACACACTGGAATTAAATTATTCATGAAGGGTGCTATGTTCTATGTTTTCTTCGTACAGATTATCTGGATCTTAGGCAGTTGAGGAGCCATCACTTGCAGGAGGCACAGATTCTGTTGAAGTTTAAAATTTTACCCAGTCGCTAATGTAGTGCGTCAGTTTGACACTATGAGGCTTACTGAAAATTGTGTGTGCTGTAAATAACCCCATGAGAAAAAGGGCCATTTCATCTTTGCCAGCAATAAAATGTTTAAAACATTCCTCTTGCTCCAGCTTTAATAGTTTAGGATTTAGAAGCGTGGCCAACATGGACTGAAAGGCTTCGTTCACTGTCATTGCTAAACTACAACCAAGGCAGGTTGCAATTCTAAAATGGAGAAAAGAAAATTTCCTCCAATCGTTCCTCCTATACACTGATTGGCCAGGATGAAATGCATCCAGAGAAATCAAACTCAATATGACAAATCCCAAACAGAGCACTGAAGGGAGATGAGAATCAAACAGAATTGCGTATGAAGGAAACGGCCAGGCTAGTGATTCAGCTGTGTTGGAGGACAGATGCATCCAAACGTTGTGGGGTAGTAGTAATTTGAGACTGGACCTCTGTTACATCCTGTCCACTTTCTCAGTATAACTCATGTGTAAGAAGACTCCTCCTGACATGCAGAGTGTGTGTACAGGTGTGTGCTCTTGTATTTTTCACCTGAAAGACAATGCGGGACTTCTCCAGCAGATACTGAGACGTTATGGCACCACTGATTACACCCCTGGTGAATGGCACATAAACATTCATTGTTGTGTTAGGTAAGAGGTCATACACGTGCAATGTGGTAGGATCCACGACATCACTGCTCTAAGAACATGTCTGATTATGACGTTGCTGCTTCTGGGACATGTTTACATATTTGCCAGGAATACCCTGTGTATCCATTTCAACAGATGAGTTGTCTTTACAGAGTTGAACTAACATAAAATTAGCCTGATGGCATAAGGCTGATTAAATCTATGTGTAATACACTACAGAAATAATGGAAACAGGCTTTTTGAATTGGTGTAAATAGAACTGGTGTTATATTTAGACATTCATAAAAATATATTTAGTCACACCATTCATGATAAATAGAACCCAGACCTCTATTTGGTAGTGAACTAAATCTATGACTAAATGTCCTCTTTTTATCTAAAACATTTCAAATTGTCTCTAATTAACAATTGAGTACAACAGAAAAAATGGAATTTGAGTAAATTTATTGAGGTTTTAACTAAAAACACAGAGACAGTGCTCTTCGGGCGTACCAATGATATTTTCCCCAGTATTACTTTTTTATTTAGTTTAAGTTTTCTGTCAGATCTATCAACAGCTTTTGATACCACTGATTACAGCATATCCTACTTCCACATACAAAAATGAGTTGGTGCCCCAATGCCTTGTAGAGACTGGCTACTGAAAGATGCTTGAAAGTCCTAAAAAACTGAAACTATCGTTTGACTTGATCAACAAAACAGAGCAGAAAACATAGTTACTCACTCCTCCATGTAGATTTGTGTGTATTTTCCAAAGCGTGAGGAGTTGTCATTGCGAACTGTTTTGGCATTTCCAAAAGACTCCAGCAGGGGTGTAGCCTCAAGGATCTGATGAAACATCGCCAATAAAACATCACTGGTTTTGTAAAATGAAAATGTTAGTTATCATATATAAATTTAAAAAATACCTCAATCTGAACGAACATGATGCATATGGGGAAAAAAAAAGTTCATTAAAATGTAAACGTATAAAGCTACCGGTAAATTGGAATGAAGCTACAGAGCAGTAATCAGTGAATACCTGTTGAGTGACGTTGCGTTTGTAATTTATGGCTGTCAGGTAACGCAAGATCAGCTTGGTGGCCTCAGTCTTTCCTGACCCACTTTCTCCACTGGAAAAAGAAAAACGATGAGCGTACAGACATATTATGCAGGAGTTTTAATTGGTAAGAAGAGTGTTCTTCTCAAAATGGCTAGGTAGTGCACGGAAAAGGGGTGGATGAGTGCATAAAAAAGCTGTCTATATAATATGAATTTTACTGAAATGAAATATTTTTTATGATATTCTCATTTCTGTAGATCCCCAAAAATGGCTTTAAAAAGTTGGTATCTTCAGTTAACACAATTCTGAATGACAAAAATACCATTTATTATGTCATACTTCTTGGTAAAATGGTAATATTTTGTTCAGTTTAAGAGCTGCTTACTGAAATCAGTATTTAATAAAAACATATTAGCAGCAGCAACTGTGACAACATTTCATACCTGATCACAATACACTGGTCCTTTTTGGCATCCATCATGCTTGTATATGAGAGATTAGCAATGGCAAAGAGATGACTGCAACACAAAGAGACATTTTTCATGACCATTATTTTTATGCCTGTCAGTTCTGTGTGCTGAGTGTGTCTGTTTAATGCATATGTGGTAGTGAAAAACATGACCAAACGCTGCCTTGGGAACCAACCAGTTACAATGTAACAGTAGTCTATCACTTACATATGAGAGTGCAGGCATTTACACCCTGCTTACCATGATACTGCATCTCTAAGTACGACTTACCACATAGACGTACGTAGAACAAGAGCACAACTGCAACTGATACAGTTCAATAATATGAAAGTATTCTTGCAAAAGTGCTTTTATACCTGCAACTTTTAGCTCAAAACTATTATTATGTTACAATCGTGTTTGAAGCAATTTTCCAAGCTTTAAGTATTTCACTTTCCATTTTCTAAAAATTGAAACATGATACCACGACTACTAACTTATCAAGGACATCAACTAATTTGAAAAGCACAACAAACAGAACATTACCAACAGGAACAGACAAGAGGTCAATGGTAACCCTAGAGGAGATGCAGAGACTCACAGCTCAAGTGGGAGTATCTGAATAAATAAGAATTAATAATGATTCTCTCCTACATTTGGCTTTTATTCAGCAACAGCAGGAAGAAAACAATAAGAAGTCCTGTTTAGCTCTTGCTATAAGCAATGTAAGGAACAAAGCAAACGTGTGGAAGAAGGTCATCAGCAGACAAGACCAAAACTAAACCTATTGACCCACATGCAAAACACTGTGTGACAGAAACAGAGACAAAACTCATCCTGAGTCACACCATCCCCACAGTGAAACATGGAGGTATCAGCATCATGCTGTGATGATGTTTTTCTTGAGCAGGAACAACAGGAAGCTGGTCAAAGCTGAATGGGATATGGGTGGAATATAGAGCGACACTGAAAGAAAACCAGCTAGAGGTGGAAAAAGAATTGAGAACAGTGCTTAATTTCCCAGCAGAATGATCTTCGGTCGATCAAACCCAAATATAGAAGAAAACCTGATTGTAAAGCTTTAAAAGAAACACCACAAAACACTTGTAATTACACTGAAACATCAATCTACAAAGTAGAATTACAACACCAAGGTCTTACGGGGGGTTGTCACTCAGACCGTGGCCTTCATACTGGTGCACCATGTCTGTGCCGTAGATGTTGAGCAACTTGTATGGATTCACAGACACAAGAATGTTCCCTATGTAGGTCTGAGGGAAAGGAACAGAGAGTAAACATGGAAATTCGCTTAGTGTTTGTGATATTTGGATAGATTAGCTTATTGTCATGTTAGATGCTAAACGTACATATGTAAGTTCATGGTCAAAACGTTTCTTCAGGTTCATTAGAACAGTGGTCTCATTCAGCTCACTGAAATTAAACAGAGGAAATTAAAGAGAAACCCACTGAAAACACAGGGTCACAATTAATTAGCAGTGATGCATTTCACTTTTAAATCCATTCTTAAATATTATGAAGAGACAATCTGGGTTTTCTTAAACTTCTGTTGCAATGGCATGAATTCACCTTTTCTTAAGATTGGAAAAAAAATTTGTTTCACACAAATTTACTAAAGTGCTGCATCAAATAAAATCCTAACAAGTAGCATTGTACTTGTTAGGACTGTAACAAATAAAAGCCTGACGACACTTAAAGGCTTTGTCTTTTTTAAACTACACAATCGTCGAAAGAATGTAGCAGAAAGAAAATCTGAAATATTTTTATTTGGTCTGAATTGTGCTTACAGGAGCTGAGTCATGTCTTCCATTCCCTCTGCCCAGCGTACAACTCTGTGGTTTGTTGTGGGCATGCTTATTATAGAAAAAATCTAGACACAATTAATATGCAGTTAATGTGGCATTAGATCAACAAAATCCTTTCTAAATTTAAGAAATATAACCAATATTAGTTGCACAACTGACATAACAATGTAATAGATTGTGGAGTTGGTAAACATTGAAGAAAAACTTTTCATCTAGTTAATATTTTACCTAACGCTTGAACTATGACTGAAACATGAATGAAAACAGATACCTTGTCATACCAGCTTTGACCTGGTACTCTAGTTCTGCCTGGAGTCCACACCAGGTTCTGAAGCTGCTTTTCTGGAGCCTGGGGGCTTGGGGAATATCCTTCCAACATTCCATCTTCTTTGTACATAGACCACTTGGACAAATTCTGAACTGTCCCATGTGGCAGAACCCTTTCGGCTGCCCAAACATTTTCCCCACCTTCTCCTCCACCTCTGGCGTTCCTGGCCCAGTGGCCAGAACGTGGCCCATACGGAGGTATCACAGCATAGCGATGGTCCTCCCCCTGAAGCTCTGTTGGCACAGTGTACGAAGCATAACGAAGCTGCTCATTTTGGATGGCATCGGACAGTTTTGGGTTGTGGAACTGGCGTGTGAGAAGAGAGCCATCTGGAAGCCTATGAAACAAAGAATAGTTCTTTTTTGTATAGAAAATATAGCCTGGAGTTGTATTATACTAGCTAAATATGAGCCAGTATAGTCCAGGAACCAAATTTACATTTTAACTTTTCATTATTCTTGCAGGAAGTACTTATAAAATGTTTCTCCTACTGCCTATGACTAAAGTATTTTTGTTTTTTTTAGTTATCTCTATCTAAAGGTTGACCAGTTTTTGCCTTTGCTTGGACAGAAAAAAATCTGTTTTTGACGTAGATGTTGGAATTCAGGCTCAGTTAGGCTATTTGATTAATGTCAAGGATCTTTTGAACCACATCTGAACATCTGTAAATGTCTTTATATGTTTCAGTTTCAACCACATTTTTTGACTGTTTGCAAGTAACATAATCCTTTCTGTATCTGTGCAACAACATTTTACTGAGGGGATATGTTAAAAAACAAAATATTTATCACACACAGGCAGATCCTCAACAGACCTTATGGGATAACCTCTTGGGGACAGACCTTATGCCTTATTAGCATAAGCTGCTGAACATGCTATTCATTGCAAAACTGTGTAAACTTGAGTCAGTTTTTATAATGTCCAGCTTCTATTAAAGGTCTAGTTCCACACCTGTAAGTGATACCACGCAGCTCTTCATTCTGCAGTGCAGAGGCCAAGTTGGGGCTGGTGGGTTTGGGTGCACCTGACAGGACTGAGGTATCAGAGAGATGGTAGAGACCAGCAGAGCGAAGTCCATGATTCTGCCGAAGAGCAGCTGCCAGGTTTGGAGCGGATGGTTTCTGGCCAGGCATAACTAAAGAACCATCGGGGAGCCGGTATGACGCACTTCGAAGATCCTGGTTCAGGAGAGCCTAAATGTGGTGGATCAAAGAACTTAATGAATATCACCATAAATCCCTAACCTATGGTGCCTTGCAAAAAAAACCTTATGTATTATTGTAATTTTCAGTGATGAATCAATAAAAAAAAGTGCAGTATTGGGAAGCAAAAAAATACAGAGAGAGTTTGCCTTTACACGCTCTTTGTGAAATACAACATAGGCCTGTCACAATAACAAATTTTGCTGGACGATAAATTGTCTCAAAAGTTATCCCGATGAATGATAATCTTGTTTTCAGACCATTTTCAAGTAATATAATGGTAATGTCATAATAAGAAGACATTCTCAAAGGTCAATAAACTTTAACACTGGAACTGTAAGACATTCTAAATAGCCAAAATAAATAAGCAGAACAAGAGACAACAAATAAAATGAATTATGAAGTCTCTGTAAACAAAACTGTCTTTAAAAGAAAGAACTACTTGAGACCAAAGCAGCAGACTGAAGACTTCTGTCATCCAGTTTTTGGTAGAAAAATAGAGCAAAGAGAAAAACGACAAATTATGCAAATGGAAACGATTTAGCTCCTTTTAATTTATCATATTTATTTTATTGCTTATTGCAACAGGCCTAGGTATATGGCTTCTTGCAACAATTAAGTTAGAGTCATTTTGCAATACCAGTAACAGGCACACTTGGTAGCAGTTAGGGCAGTTCTGCTTCCATGGTACAGTTCATGCTGAGTGTGGATCAACACATTGACAACAATATTTCTTGATGCATTTCTGCCCTATGCATGATGTTTGGGAGCTATTATTGCTTCAACATTCATTACCCATGTGGTCTTGCATTGAGTTTCTGCAGAGGCCTTGGGCAGGCCAAACAACACATCAATTTTCAAATCATGCCACTTATTGTCAATCACAATTAATAGTATTTACTTCAGGATTATTGGCCTGTATTTACTAATCCATACCAAAATCCTACCACTTTTTTTCTAAAGTACTTAAAAACAACATAGCGGCTGACCGAATTGCAGCACAAAAAATGAAAGAACCAGAATAAAACAACAAAATAGCTATAAGCTAATAAACAGGAGCTACATAAAATTTTCCAATTGATCTAACATTATCTACAGCTTGTCTTAACCACCTGAGCTATGAATCTGTGCACGTCCTCTAGTGTTACTATAGGCCTCTTGGCTGCTTCTATGAGTAGTGCTGTTTGTGCAGTCAGTCTGTTTGGGTGAATGACCATAAATGATAGGTTTGCACTTGTGGTGTCCTTTTTTTTAAATCGAGGTTTGTGATATTGCTTAAAAACCTAACTCTGCTTTAAGCTTCTCCACAACGTATGCACCTTTATTACTTGTGGATAAAGATATTGCTTCTTCCCAGAAGCCCTGGATCTAAAGTGAGCCAAGCTGAAGCCTGAGAGGAGCACCCAAAGCTGAAAGGAATGGAAGCTTGGCCCCACACATGTAATCCACCACTAGCAGAGAGGCAGCTGCCACTCTCCCGTTTCATTTATCCCAGCAGCCACCGCCACTGCTTTCCCCTTTTCTGTCTTCACTGTCCCAAGAGTGAATAATTCGCAGCTGTAGAAGCTTTTTCTGCCGCTGACCGAGTGGCAACAGCCTTTGTTTTCCCCAGCCAGAAGCTGTAAAAGCTCCTCTCATTGTCTACCATTTAAATATTGTGCAACAAAAATGTGAAAAGGTTCAATGGCTATGAATATTTTTGCAATACAATATATAAAATTTATACTCTATCAATTCAACCGGCTGAAGCTTCTACCGTATGTTTAAATTTAGTCCACAATTTGAACAGCTTGTGTGAAATTTTGAACAGAGAAAACATACTTTGGAAAGATTAGGGCCAGCTGGTTTTCTTGGGTCAATGATGATGGTTCCATCAGGCAGAGTGTAGGATACCCCTTTTAGATATGGATTTTGCAGGGCTGCTGTCAGGTTTGGACTCTTTGGCTTCCTTGGGTCCACAATAATAGTTCCATCTGGAAGGGTGTATGAGGCAGCTTTCAAGGCTTGGTTAGCAAGAGCCTATAAGAACAAATGACTTCTGTTAAAGTGTCTGCAACAACAATAAAGGAGTAGATTACTGACAAACATAAACATCAATATTTCAAAACCGTACGTCCTAACTAAAACAACACAAGGAAAAAAAAAATATAGAAACATCAGAAAACCAGAAAAGAAAACTTCATTTATAGCTAACCTTTGCCAGATTTGGTGACACTGGAGTATTTGGGTCTCGAACCCCCTGCGGTAGAGTAAATGAGGCATTCCTCAATGACGAGTGTTGAAGGGCATTAGACAGGTTTGGAGAGGTAGGTTTCCGTGGATCAATGATGATAGTGCCATCTGGGAGGGTGTACGAAGCACTCTTCAAGTAAGGATTCTGAAGTGCTGCTGTAAGGTTGGGTGTCTTTTCTGCTTTGGAGTCTATCACAATGGTACCATCAGGAAGAGAGTAGGAAGCTTCACGTATGGCTGGGTTGTTCAAAGCCCTACTCAGGTTTGGGGAAATAGGATGCTGAACAAAAAAAAGTGCATAATATTATTGCAAGCATTATATGTTATCAAAATGAGATGTATGCATTAGCTACTGTTAAACTTAATATAAAATACTACAGGTCATTGGTTACTTTCTGTCTAGAATCTATAATGGTGCCATCAGGAAGAGTATATGAAGCCATCCTCAGATGCTGGTTTTGAAGAGCTCCAGAAAGGTTAGGTGACATTGGCTTCTGAAGTAGACGAGGGTCCTGTTTGAGTTTAAGATAGAGAGTAACAAAAAGGGATATCAATTGAAAATATAACTTTTTGCCTTTGAGGAGACATTTATTTCAACATATTATTTACCCTGATAACTGATCCATTGGGCATTATATATGAGGCACTCCGGACTTGTTGGTTTTGCAATGCATGGCCAAGCAATGGTGAAGAACGGGGATCTGCATATGGGCTCATAAAGGTTCTTCCTGGCAGCTGGTATGATGCCTGCATTACCTGTGGGTTCTGCAGAGCTCTTCCCAACATTGGTGAAGAGGGTGATTGAGTTACAACTGAGGACCGTCTGAGTTGCACAGGTGTCTGAAAGGATGCCTGGCGAAGATTTGGGTTTTGCTGCAGAGCACTCTGGAGCTGAGGCCCAGCTGGGGCATAAGGATTCCGTTGTTGCATTATGGGAGATTTTAAATTAGACACATTATGCAAACTAGTTTGGTTTTGCAGTGCATCTTGAAGCAAAGGTACTGTGCTAGGTTCAGAGATGTAATCATATGGCATACCAACAGTTGGTCCATATGGAGATTGTAACTGTGGAGTTTGATAAGAGGTCATGCCTTTCATTGCCTGACTATGCATCATGGCTCCAGAGAGCAGTGGAGATGAGGGTACATGTGGGGAATATGGAGACTCTGGTCTCTGAAGTGGAGAAACATAAGATGCTTCTCTTACTGCTTGGTTTTGCAGAGCTCCAGAGAGCATTTGTGAATGAGGAAGCAAAGGCTGCTGATAAGGTGATGTCGGTCTCTGCAATGTAGAATCATGAGGTTCTAGGAATTCTGGAGCCATCAAACCCATGCCTATCATTTGGACGGTTTCTGGTCCAAGTGCTGAAAAAGCATCCGGTTGAATTGCCTGGTTTTGCAAAGAACGTGACAACATAGGAGATGAGGGACCAACAAGTTTTTGTGTTACCTCAGTATAAGGATGCGGGGCAAAACCAGTTTGGGCTTGCAGTGCATCTTGAAGTAATGGTGTTGGGCCAGGCTCAGAGATGTAATCATATGGCATAACAACAGTTGGTCCATATGGTGATTGTAACCGTGGAGTTTGATAAGAGGCCATGCCTTTCATTGCCTGACTATGTTTCATGGCTCCAGAAAGCAATGGAGACGATGGTACAGATGGAGCATATGGAGACTGAGGTCTCTGAAGTGGAGAAACATAGGATGCTCCTCTCACTGCCTGGTTTTGCAGAGCTCCAGAGAGTATTTGTGATGAAGGGAGCAAAGGCTGCTCATAAACAGACATCGGTCTTTGCACTGAAGGACCTTGGAATTCTACCAATTCTGGAGCCATCTGACCCATGCCCACCATTTGGGGTGGTTGTGGTCTAAGGGTTGAAGATGAATGTAATCTAAGATCTTCGTTCTGCAAAGACCTGGATAACATGGGAGAAGAGGGGTAAACAAATTGTGGTGATGGCTCAGCATAAGGATCAGAATAGGGATCTGACACAACGGACTGACGATTTAGTCGAGGAGAGAGGCGTGGAGATGGACTGCGTGACATGTATTTAAGGGAGGGTTGAGGGGAAGGGGGAGGCATGCTTCTTACAGACTGCCGGACCCTAAGGGGACGCCCTCGAGCAATGGGGCGAAGAGGAGGACGGACAGATTCTTTTCTCGCCAGGGGAGCTCGGTGGACCATAAGAGGGGAATGAAAAGGAGAAGAGTGAAGGGAGGAGTCTATGGTAAGTACAGAAGATCTATTACTTCTCACAGAAGAAGCACGAAATGGGCGCACATTTTGTGTGGGTGGGGGCACTGGACGCCCTCTGAGACCCATGGGTGAGGGCCTGACGGTACCTAAAGGAACATTTCCAAATGCCCTAGGCCTGGCCAATGGCGTGGGGTCCCTGAGTAGCCGAGTTGAACGACGAGAAAGAGTAGGGGAGGATGGAGCTGGCCGAGGCCCTGCAGGAGATAAACTTCGGCGAGAAGGAGAGGGCGAAGGCCTTTGACTTAGCTGAGGAGAGAGAGGTGGCGATGCATGACCAGGGTAAAGGGGGCGAGGATCATATATCTTTCTCCCTCCCAACGGACTTCGAGCAGAAGTGGGTGATGGCTGGGGACTTCGCATTCTTCTGGAAATGTGGGGTGATGAAAGGGGTGAATGCTGCCTCACTGATCCTCTCTCCAAGGGTGGAGGACTACGATGAATTACGGAGGCACGGGGAGAATGGGGAGGTGAGGATGCTCTGGCCAAAGGGGGAAGTGACTTTGGAGGCTGCCCTGTACGATGAAGAACTGGGGACACCATAGGAGAAGCAGGTTGTGAAATCTGTCTAGACAAAACAGATGGAGGTCTTTGAGCATTAATGAGCCCACCCCTCATGGAAGGCTGTGGGGAGGGGATCTGCCTTCTTGCAGCCATAGGGGTGGGGACTGGCGAACTCATGGCAGAAGGATGGTGTTGCATTTGTGGAGAGGGTATGATGACAGAGCGACGAGATGGAGTCGGAGAAGATTGCATGCGTCGGGTAGGGAGAGGAGACATGGTTGCTTGTTTAATGATCATGGCTGTTGGTGTTGGGATTGTTGGGAGGCTGTAACCCTGCCTCTGTGGTATCATCATTGGGTCTGTCATCATCTGTAGTGGTGAAGAAAGACATACATTACACTCTGCTGATATTAGCATAAGCTCATGCTAAAAACAAAGACACTACATATTTTCATGGTGTAATGTGTAGTGCATAATTTTATATTATATATAATTAATGTTTATGTTAAAATCCAAAAACCAAAAAAGGATATACTTTCTTTTTATCATTAGGCTGATAAAGCATATGTGAAATATAGCAGTGTATTAGTTGAGGAACAGCCTGGGCAGTTTCGCACCTCCCTTCAAAATTACATAATATATAACATCTCCTACAATCAGATCAATCAGCTGGACTTAGCACAATCACGGGCAATATTAATCTTGTTGTGCTGCTTGATTTAGATTTTTTCCAGTTTGGAGAAACTTCATTAAAAAATTACTATCAGGAAGGTGTTTCAGAATTTGATAGAAATAAACTGCAACCTCTTCAAGGACCACAGTTTCCTAACTCTGCCATGGCAAAGGCTGGCTGGGAAAAACCATTACTTTCTACCCCAATCTCTTCTGTGTGTTCTACATATAGCACTGTCACAACACCTCAATATCTCCAAGTACTGTCTTCTTAGGTATAATATACCATTCTCTCTTGGACTAAAGCAATGACAGACAAGAACTACAATTACCTGTGGTGAAATTAGTTGTGGAGATATTGGTTGTTGTTGGAACAACTGCTCTGACATCATCTGCTGCTGGGGAAGCATTATTTGCTGGGGCATCAACTGCTGTTGTGATGACATCTGTGTGGGCATCATTTGGGGAAAGATATTCTCTTGTTGAAACATCATTGTTTGCTGTGGGGATACTATCTGTTGTGTTGACAGTAGTTGTTGCTGTTGAAAAGGAAACATAGGCAGTTGTGGTTCTGATACTGGCATTTGCTGTTGAAATGACATGTCTTCGAGTTGATATGGTGTAAGAGGAATCTGGTCTTCATACTGGATATCTGACATGTCTTCAAACTCAGGATCGGGAGGCAAAGTAGGTGGAGGAGGCAGAGGAACGTCTAATCGCTCTTTTCCAAACAGGCGCACTTGCGGTCTAGGAACTCTAAATGTTATGTCCCCTTGCTGAATTCCTCCCAAATCATCCCCAATTTGATTCATATAACCTACATATTGGTTCCCACTCAGGCTGTCTACTTTACCCATACCTGGTGCTCCAAGTTCAAAGACCTGTTGGCCTCCCTGTGGGAATGCAGGCTGTTGGGAGCTCAAGTCTTGGTATATTCCAGGTTCGCTATATCCAACCTGAAAGTCAGGCTGAAATCCTCCTTGCATTCCCATAGTTACAGCAGGATCCCCATAATAACCTTGAGGCCCAATGTCAGAGTAACCCAATTGTCTATCTGCATAGTAAGCTCCCTGATCATTTTCATCATAATAAAACTGAGTCTGAGGATCAAGAAATCCTCCCATTTCCCCTCCATACATACCACCCATATGCATTTGAGGATAGTAATCCAGGGCTTCATCACCATACATTGCCTGTTGTTGTTGTTGGTACCCATAATAATCAGCTTCCTCAATGTCATAATACCCTTGGGCAGAGGTGTAAAGGTTATTGTAATCATTAAATCCATCATCATAATATTCAAAATTTGTATCATAGAGTCCGTCTTCCTCATAGTAACCAAGGTCTTGATAGTCTGCCCCTTCCATCTCATTTTCGTAGTATCCATACTGACCATATCTTCCATAGCCTGGTACTGACTCAACTCCATAACCATCATAGCCATCTTCATACCTGTAACCTCTCTGGTCTACATAGTGCTGGTCATATCCATCATCCTCCTCCCCATATGTATAACCATTGTTTTGGTAACCATGCAGAAACCGTCTGGAGCTGGATTGTCGTGTTTTTCCTCTATGGCCATCTAAGCCATGATGCCTGGAATTTTCTTGCATTTTTTTTGACAGAAACCGTTTGGTAAGCCAATTAGTTGCCGCAGCAATCTTACCTAGTAAGGCACTACTGTTCTTGAAGTCATCACTTGTGCCATCCTGCTTTTTAAATAGACCTCTAAAGAACCCCCCTTTCCTTTTATTTGAATTTCCTCCAAGACGAAGTAGCATGTAAGTTGGCTTTTTTCCTCCATTGGCTGCTGCCTTTTCTTTGGCCTCCTTCTCCTTTTTCTTCTTTTGGCTACTTTTAAATCTCATCATAAACCTTGAGGTGTTTTTCATCATAGACTTTCGTCGTTTTTTCTTAGCAATCCGGCTCTTCCGCCTTCCCAAGCCAAGGAATAAACGTGATGTGCTTTTCAGTTTCTTTACACTGTTCTTGCGTCTTTTGATGCCAGAAAACTTCATGAACATTTTTGACATGTTCTTCAGACCTTTCTTTGGAACTTCTTTAACAGGAACCAGTGGTTCCTCCTTCTTCTTTCCCTTTTTCTTCTTCACATCTGCATCTGATTTTCCTCCTTTATGGTGACGATCATCCTTAGATTTTTTTTTAGATTTACCATGAGCCACTTCCTCATCATCGTCCTCATCTGCATCATCATAGTCTTCATCATCCTCTTCAGAGTCGTCACCACGTCTAGACTTCCCACCTTTCTTGTCTTTACCCCCTCGCCCTTTTCTCTTTTTGTCGTCCTCTGAATCCTCCCAATCTTCTTCTTCACTGAACTCTTCCTCCTCTTCATCACTGAATACCTCCTCCTCTTCCTCCTCAGACTCTACTTTTTTACCTTTCCCTTTGTCTTTTCCTTTTTTCCCCTCATCTTTGCCTTTGGATGGCTCCTCTTTTCCCTTCTTTCCTCCTTTCTTATCATCTTTTCCACTCTTCTTGTCATCCTTTCCCCCCTTTTTGTCATCTTTTGCTCCCTTTTTGTCATCTTTTGCCTTCTTGTCATCCTCTTTCTTTTTCTCTGGTTCAGGTTTTCCACCTTTCTTGGTGTCCTTTTTAGTATCTTTCTTACCAGGCATTTTGACCACTTGCTAGAAGCACACCATGCTCCCAGTACAAAGTTCAATGCTGCTGGCCTTTAAACACAAAACATAAAAGAACATTTTTTTTTATTATGTTTGTAAAGCTAGTAATACACAAAACAGTGAAATTTTTAACTAACCTTACAAATTTTATTGTTTTCGATGTGACTGTATGAATCTTCACCACTAGTTTGAGGAAGGAATCCACCCGTCCTTAGCAGCTCCACACTGCTCAGATCTGATCCCCATGAAGGCTCCTGTACAGACATAAACATGCTTGTTCCTAAGATAATATACAAAATGCTCAATTGTGAACCAATCTTTCAAGTCAGATGACTCCACACCTTTCAATCTGGAGTCATTCAAGAACCCTACATTCTAGCTACAAATTTCTGTAGGCCTGAGAGTACATTACCCTCAGGAATAAAATCTCCATACAGATATTTGTGAATAAAACTGAATTGGACAAAGAAATAAAATAATGTACAAAAATCTCAATTCATCCTTCTCTTTTTTTTACGTTTCTCTTAAGATGTGTTAATTTCCTTTAGAGTGGTCCTCCTCGAGAGTAGTCACCACTTGACGATGAACAGGTGAAAGGGTTTTTGGAATCAATAGATTTTCTGTCCAGCAATAGACGATAAGAAGATTTTTTTTTATCTCTGTCAAATAATTTACTTGTTCTCTTTTATAAAGTTAATTGTTGTAAAAATTTATGGAAGACAACAAAGCTTGCAAGAACACAAGATATTATTTTACCTCCAGGTGATTCCAAAAGAGGTTTTAGCTGAAAACACTGAGTTCAGTAGACAATCAGTTATGACATTTGCCTTCCAGGTCCTTCCACCTTATTTTTGACTATCTAAGCTTGGCCGGTCCTTGTCTTTATTTAGCCCAGAAAACTGCATTGAAAATGTTTAGCCAAGGGTTTACATCCCAATTTTGCTTAAAAAAAGAACCTGTGAAACTTTGGTTAGCCTGCTATGACTTTTTAAATAATTTAACATTGTCCAGTACATTATTTTCTCAATATCTGCTCAACAAAATAAATACTGTATCAGGATTTTTTTAAATCTGTTTTTCAAAACTTGACTTTCAGAAACTGATCATCTGTGACCGTAATTTTCCTTTTCCGCTTATCCACTAACCTTGCTTTTAAGGACACATACACAATATACTGTCATGATTAAATGTAAAAATGTGGATGAAACTTAGTGAAAAAAACCCCACCATTGTCCAAAGTACAACTCAGTTAGACCTTTAGAAAGCCTGGAGAAATGTTAATCAAGGCCACATTGAAATAGTACAGAAACATCTCTGATTCCCTGGAAACCTAATATTAAGAGAAAATTGCACAATATTTTTGAATCTTAACCAATGCCTACGTTTATCAGAGTGCACAGTTTAACCTTAATCTAGCTGTAGATTTAAATAGAAAATAGTATTATCTACTGATCTTCTATTACCTTTTACTAAATGCAAAAACCCAACACAACATGATAAAACAGAAAAGGCTTTACCCCCTCAGTGGTTCAGTCGTTTTCCAAGAGACGCGTAGCCAAAGCTAAGTTCTTAAGACAGTGTTGACAATTTCATTCACCTGGACAGTTCTCCATTATTGGCTCCTCCCTTTTGGTGATAAAGAAGACCTGCCTTTGTTGTGGTCGGGGTCTGAAATCTTCAAACACAGCGTGTCTGATCACAGGTATCTTCTTTAATAATCAAGAAAGAAAAAAGTAAAATAAATAAATAAATAATAACTTCAGGTTGCAATGTGCTTCTCCTCTGATTTTATCATGCCCTCCAATGATAAGCGTAATACATTCCGTTACTCAACACTACATCCTGTGCACAGTGTGTGACCTCAAGGGAGTGTGCAAGTAAAAGAGATGGGCAGATGAGTTGTATGTGTGTAGTTATGTGAAGGCGTGTGTGTCTGTGTAGAGACTTCCTTGTCCCAGGTTATGGAAGGAGCCTTAATTTGTCATCTGGCTCTACAGGTGAAACTTGAGATTGCTGAGCGGCTGAGGGGGCGGGGCATAAATAATACAAAACGTCCGGAGAGGAACAGAAGAAAAGCATGATTGGCTAATCTTCTGGGATGGAAAAGATAAGCTTGATTAGCAGTGAAGATACTGTAAAATGTACAAATGCTGAGCAAATTAACGCTCTCAGACTTCATTTATTAGCATGACAGAAGTTGCGTGTGAACACCTGCACATGCCCGCTGTTGAATCTGCTAAGTTTTTTATTCCCCCCTATTATCACTAACACCCCCACCCAATATTGTTATGCTTTCTATGTTTAAACTAAATTGAAATAAGCCATGTAGACACTGCTAGGATACTTTGACATATGTTAAAGCACGAAATGGGGCAAAGGTGGGAGTTACACACACTTGTTAAAGATATGACGTCTTCCCTCTAAGGTATCAGTGACACAAGAATGACTCTCAAACACACAGAGCTCCAGCCAGGGAAGGATCGGTAACAGGGCTGTGATTATTAGTGCCATCAACCAAATTATTCTTCTTCCCGAGGGAAGGGGTCAGATTGCCGGTTCTGTCCGGCTACAGGGTACAGGTGTTAGGTTGCTAGATCCAGATCTTGTAGATTGTAAGTGTATCTAATTATTACCAACCAGCATAGAGCACACGTCAATGTGTATGCATGTGTGCACAAGGCTTCACAAAGACATTCAAAAGACTTAATGTTACACAAAAATATGTATTCCTTTCCCCACAGTTTTGTGTCTAGCGGCTGAAGTGGTGATCAAGAAAATGAAAAGAACTGATCAAATGTAGGCAGCCAGTCTCCTCCTTTCCCAAAACAATTGGTGTTGGCAGGTGGTCCTCCAAGTTTAGATAGAATTTGTAAAGAGGAAACAGCATAGAGACACCAAGACACGCCTGAGAGAACACAGCAGATTTACAACAGAGGTGAACATGATGATTCTCATCAAAAGCATTCAGATCCTTGGGAGAAGTAAGAGATCATCTCAGCATCTCAGGCAGTTAACTCACAAACTGAGATATCCCCCCCCCCACTCCACACACACACACCCACGCCCCCCCCACCCACACACACACACACAGCAATCTGCTGCTATCTAGTGGAGCAGTTCAACTCCTGCAGCATTCTTAATTTGTTGTTGGTGAAAGTAGGTTGGTGGTTCTCAAACTTTTCTCAATGAGTGCCATATCATCATGCTTGCCTTGTGAATTTTTACCATGCTTTCAAAACTTGGACTTTGTTATTATCATAAGTTATGTCAAATATATGTAAAAAAAAACTAAAAAAAAACAACATTATATTCACTGACACTGTAAAATTGAAGGAAGTTACTTATGTTTCCGTTTTTACTTAAAAAAAGTCAATTTATACATTTTTGATAAGCGTAATTACCAGACAGGCACAATGATGTCAGAATTCCAAATAAGTCAGACTTCAGAATTTAATAAGAATACTTGTACACTGATGTTGTTTACAGCCAATACAAAACATGTTTTGAATCATTGTATCACCTTAAATCTTAAATACATTGCACAATACATCCTCTTATGATGATTCCATGTTGCTGATGTTTGAAGTCCAACTGCAGGACAGCACATAGGTCACTCAACTTATCAATGATCAAATTCCACCAGCTTCCAATTTGGAACTGGAACACATTATGGTTGGTTTGGTGTTATTCCCACACACAAGTTCTAACTTCAGAGGTTAGCAGAACCCAGCATAATTAGTCAAAAGAACTTCCGTTTTAATTGGGAGTTTTCAAATGTTTCCCTCTCGCCATTTTCTGTTCAAATTTTTTAGATCATGCAAAAGTAAAACGTGTTTATTTGCTCATCATCTTCAATTCATGCATATTTATCTTGCAAGTAAGTGTGTCAATATTTTAGCCAAATTGCAGTAGTTTGACTGCAATACTTTTTCAGTATTTTTTTTATTTGCAGTTGAGTTGAGTATTGGACAACTCTTCTGATTCTTTTTGCAAGGAGCTGCTTGTGGCTGATTTATGGCGAAATGATATTGTTTATTTTCTTTCTTTCTTGTTCTAAACATTATTTTTATAGGACAGAAGGTTATTAGAGTGTGTAACCATCTGTAGACAGCGCATGCTTGTGTGTAGGTTGTAGTGAGATCCATGCTCCCCTACCTCTGGAAGTCTTGACGTCACCGGTGCTCCGTAGTCACGTTTCTCCATCCTCTTAGGCAATAGGTTAAAAGGAGAATTAAGAAAAAAAAAAGTTCCTTTTATATTTTCCTAATCCTAATTGCCAACACGCTACCAATTTATTTTCTGCTCCTCTGGCATGAGCTCAAAGCAGCAGGGGCCGGGCTGCGGGGAGGAGACGTGTGGCACTGGGAACCGAGGATGAATATTTAACGACGGTTATTCTTCGACGGCCGGGCCGGGGGCTTGAGTTCCACGCACTCCGGTGAGAGCTGATGAGCTCCGTGGGTGGGCAGTACCGCTCATAAACACAGCGACACACACACACACACGCACACACACACACACACACACGTATGCGCTGTGTTTAAGGGAAGAGAACAAGTAAAATTGTGAGAACAAAATAATTTAAAACACAGCTCGACATAAGGAGGGGGAAAAAAGTTTGTTTTCCTTGCAGCGACTTGCCTTGGTTGTAGCGTTTCTGCAAACATTTCCTCTCGTCCGGACTGAACACAGCAGGAAAGTGTGTCATGAAATGGCTCAGGGGGGACATAGCGCAGCAGATAAAGGCGAGAGTTGCAACTAATTTTAAAAAAGGGGAAAACATTGCGTCTCTACATGAGCAATCCTTCTGTCGTCCACCAGATGGACCCGCCTGACAACAAACAGATAAACAGTGAAGGCAGCGCCACAAACTGCTGCATTCAATCCGTAACCCAGACGACCTTGCCGTCTCCCGGCATCACCAGCTGGCCGCCAGAATCAAAACACTTCTTGGCTTTGATATCATACCTGCTGGGGCCAACCCGCAACGCTCGGACCTGACTGGTTTTAGAAAAAAACATGCAACACGCCTTTGGCTCTGTTCGTGCTATTTTTAGAGCTGTTGCTGCAACAGTGACTTACACACTATAGATCCGATCATTTGTAGGAACTGACTGCAGGAGATGTTTGGCTTCCTGTTGCAGTTGGCAGACAAACAACTTCAACAGTCTTGGTCAGGGTAGGCAGCTGTCAGATCAGAGCTCTTTTTTATAAGTAATCCTGCAATGTCTTCAGTGAGCACACATAAAAATATACATTTAGCTGACTAAATATAGGCATGAATGTCAGAGCACCTGTAGGCATGGATTTTAAAGTGATACACTTCATATAACAGGAGCATCTCAATATTTGAATATCATTGCAGTGTGGTAGAATGTCTTATCCTAAATAAATAAATAAATCTAAAGGCTACAGGAGAACAAGTTTAAAAAAAAAAGACTTTGAAGAAAGAAGTTTCTCACTATGGCCTACACAACGCTGCTGATTTGACAGTTATCCAGCAAAGAGTCACAGACAACCTCCACAAGGACATGAGCTTATAGATAGATAGATAGATAGATAGATAGATAGATAGATAGATAGATAGATAGATAGATAGATAGATAGATAGATAGATAGATAGATAGATAGAAGACGTTTTTTTTTTAACTTTATTCAGATCTTGTTTTATATTCTAGTTTATTTAAAATTTGTAATAAATTACAAATTCAATATTTGTCTGTCTGTCTGTCTGTGTGTCTGTCTGTCTGTCTGTCTGTCTATCTATCTATCTATCTATCTATCTATCTATCTATCTATCTATCTATCTATCTATCTATCTATCTATCTATCTATCTATCTATCTATCTATCTATCTAGGTTAATGTTTGTTATTTAAGCATTGTAAAATATTCTAGCAATATTTCCCCAAAATTTCCTCTTCTATCCCTTAAGTAGTACTTTCTAAGAATATGTGCTTTACCTTTTTCTAGTTCTCTACAATGCACATAATTAGCTGTATTATGTTAATGGAACCTATTTAACCCAATGTGACCAAATCTATGACTTGTTCTTAGCTCCTATTGTACTATCAAGTTCACTTTTGCTCAAGTTTATATATAAATTAATATAAATATTATTCATATCACATTTCATTTTGTTGCAATTTTAGCAAATTTTGCAAATTTATCAGCTTATTAATTTACTTCAATGCCATAATGTGAATGATTCACAATCACTGAACCTCAAAACCGCTTTTCCTAATTCTGAATGCTAATTGAATTATTTCTGTCACCATACCCTGCCATGAGGTTGAAAGCATCCTTCATATTGATGAAAATATCACTCCCATGCATGTCTGTGGCTTCCAGCAATTTCTTACTTTACAAAACTAATTACATATCAAGAACTGGGGATGGGAGAGGTCTGCTGTTGTCTTTGAGTTTTCCAATAGCTGAAACAAAAAATACACCGGCCTTACCATCTGACTCCAGAGAAGTTTTCAAATTGACATGAACAACTGCTTTGGTAAAAAAAAAAAAAATCCAATCAGAAGGCACACCATTGAAAAACTAAGATATTAGAGCAAATTAGTTTATTTAGAATATACATGTTTTTGTTTGATATGTGCAAACAAAAACATGAGCAAAGTGAAGTCAAAAGTGAAACAGTAGCCATTGAATCAGTGACCAATATCAGTTTTCCTCCTGAAGAAGTCTGCCATGTGTTTAGCTGGAACAGCTGCTCTGAGACATCCACACTCTGCAGCAGGTCAGGGGTGGCTGTAGAAAGCTTCTGCTGGGAGCAGGGGACAGGTGTGTGCTTGTGTGGAGGACAGCAGCAAGAAGCAGAAAAGATTCTCTGACAGACAGATGAGAAGGAGAGAGACCAGAGTGGAAGAAGGAAAAGAAGAAAGCAGCGGGGGATATCCTCCACATCTGAGTAATCGAGGCTCCACCTGGAAAGGCAGGATGGTGTAGGATAACAAGGCTATCTGAGCGGTGAAAGCCCCGCTGTGTGTCCATCAGTTTTGAATAATCCCTGCTGTGGTTGGAGCATCAGTTTTAAAAAAAAAAATGGAATCCCTCCGTGTTCAAAGACACACCTCACTGCTGTTGTACTCCAGCCCAGGGCAAGTTTATCCTAGCTAATTACAAAAATACACCCTATTTTATTTTTCATAGTTTATTCATAGCTAAGAGCAAATTGAACTGAACACACTTAATATTGACTTTAAATGTCAGAGGTATATAATTGATGAAAAGAAGAATATGAACATGTAAATAGCCCATGCTTCCATTAACCATAAAATTGGGCAAATTGAAATTAAAAACAAATTTGCTTAATAGCAACACGGCAATTTTGAAAACACAAAAAAAACCCTCATGTTTTTTGATAAAACTTTTGTTTGCCAGGATGATGTGGCTTTTCAGCTGCAGAACACTTTTTCACATCACACAAGAGATGTGACGGTTCTTTGAAGGTTATAGCCCTGAGTTTAAAGCTGCCATCACTGATGACTTGAATTGGGCTGTTTTTGTTTTTTGTTTTGTTTTGATAAATATCACTTATATCTATTAAACCTGATTTGTTCTACTGCATGTCAAAATTAAAAAAAATAAACAAATAAATAAAAAAACAACTTAATGTCAGTTCCAATTACTGAGGTTTCTGTCCATCACTGGATCACCAGACCAGATTCATGTCAGTGTTTGAAGATGTGAGGGCTCACAAAGGCCCACAGTGGCAGTACAGTCCCCAGTAAGAGTCATCTAACTGGGGAGAACAAAAAGGTCCCCATGTGTGTTTTATGGCGCTTTGCACCTAACAGTGAAGGTCATTCCATCTACATATGAATGATACTACTCACACAATGTTCTGTAATTGATTGATTTTATGAGTGCTACAGTCAGTGTTAGATGATTTTTATGAAGTGAGGGACAACTGAATCTTCTTACTAGGAAAAGTCACAAAATATCTGAGAGTGCTGCTGAAAGTGCTGCACAAAAACAACATAGTAAATTAATTCAATCTGAGTGCATGACTTCCTTTTTTTCTTGTTGCTATTGAGATTTATTGCCTCATATGTCCCTCATAGACAACTCTGGGATATTGCTCCTCTGCCAAGTAAAGGACAACCAGACAATGTCAGATGAATGTTTGTGTTTTTTGTTTAAACCTAAATGTTAAATGAACACATCTTCTTTAAACAAATGATCTTCACTACAAAAGGAAAAAATTTGTTGAACGAATTTAAGTGAAAGAACTTGAAATAATAAAGTCATTAAAATGTAAAAACAAACATTTACTGAGTCAACTTACTGATTACAAATGCGTAACTTTTTTCTCGTGTAGAATAGTTTTAGTATTTTAGGAAACTACAACTGTATTCCTAGATAGAACTTAGAGATTTGTAATGTTTTAAATGAATAATTTGCTTATTTCCAACATTTAAAATCCATTCATCCATTATCATACATGCTTATCCATAGTGGGGTCATGAGGGGTGCTGGTGCCCATCTCCAGAGGTCAATGGGTGAGAGGTAAGGTCACCCTGGACAGGTCACCAGTCCATCACAGGGCAACACAAAGACAGACAGGACAAACAATCATGCACACACACACGTACACGCCCACACACACACCCACACGCCTACCCCCACACACACACCTATGGAGAATTTAGAGAGACCAATCAACCTGACAGTCATGTTTTTGGACTGTGTGTGGAAGCCAAAGTACCTGGAGAGAACCAACGCAGTCACAGGGAGAACATGTAGACTCCATGCAGGAAGACCCCAGGACCTTCTTGCTGCAAGAAGGTTCCGTGTCACTGTGGGACCACTGTGCAGCCCACTGCTGAATCTAATTATGTCTTTTTTTTTTTTACCAGATTTTGTTTAATTTTGGACTAACTCCATTTACTGGAAGGATAACTATAATCTGAGGAACTCCAATATGGGGTTTAAGGTAATTGCCGCTTAAATTAAATGACCCTTGGCAGCATCAACTATCATCAGACCTTATCCGATAACTGGCAATCTGTAAAGGAATTTTGACCGTCACTTCACTAGATAATCAAAGGGGAACTCACTGCAACAATGGCAGCCATCACACAATCGCACATGCATTTATACAAGCAATTAGTGAGACATTAAAAAAAAAGAAAAACAAACTAACAGTTGCAGGGAGATCCTGCAATAGACCTTCACATGATGGTAGAATAGTGTTTTCTCACTCATACTAGAAGGTTTTCAAATGACCTGTTTAAGGTCCTACCATAAATTGTCATGATCTGTGTTTTTCTGTGTTTATTTAGAGTTTTCTGTGTCCTTAAGTCTCTTCGTTGTCCTGTCCTCCCCTTGATTGTTCCCAGGTGTGTCTCGTTTCTATGATTACCCTCCCATGTATTTAACTCCACCTGTGTTCTTTGTTCGTCGTCGGGTCCTCGTCAATGTTAGCTTCTTCGTTGTCAGTGTGTCCATGTTCCTGCTGCTCGTTGTTTGGACTGTGCTTCATCATTAAATTCATCATTCATCATTCCTGGGTCCACTGCATCTGCCTCACCACCCTTCACCACACCGCTTCCTGACATAAATGCTCTTGAGCTTAAGGATACAAACTGATGGCATTCTCCTTTACGGTTTTCTGTTACAGAGCTGAATTCATGGCGCCATCAGTTATGGCGCCATGAATTCGTACATGTGTACATACAGTACATATCAATCTGAGTGCCACTTAAAATAGATGACTTTTAAGAGGCACTTATAAGTCATGAATGGATACAAACATATGTGGATAGGTTCCTACAGTACATACTGTCTTTAATGTTTGCTACCTTATCCTTCATCCTGTTCTGTAATAATCTGTAGGTTATTGAGGAGTATATTTTTTTCTATGAACTTGCTGTGCCCAATAGAGGAATAAAGGATGGATAGGAAGACAGAGCAGACAAGCTGACAGAGATTTGACAAAGTAACATACCTACTTTGGAGCTGTAAATCCTAGTCACAGTTGTAATCCACCATTTTATTATTTGTGGATGATTAGCATAAGATAGGTTTGTATTTTATTTCAACTTATAAAGTGAAGTGAATTTACATGGTCCCTTTCCACATGTAGGAATGATAAGAAAATGGAGGAGCAGATTTCTTGACATTTCTACGGTCAGCCTTTTCTCAGAACATCTTTAAATGTGAGGAGATGTTGTATGAGAACATATTGAACAAATTAGATTTCACTGAGTCATTGTTCAAAAAAGTGAACCTGGAGAATATTTCAAATATGCAGCTGTACATTTTGTAGCTTTAGGCCAACAGATGAAATTATTATGCATTTCCTCCTGCTTGATCACCAGAAACCACTTGGATCCAACCTTGTGCTTTTATGTTTTCTGCTGTGGAAGAGAGATAACACTTGACTTGGCACTGAAATAAATAAAATAAGTGTTCTATATTATATGAATTATTGTTTTAGTGTAGCAAGGGTTGCCATACCTGTTGTTGTTTTGCTTTACTATGACAGGTTAGCAGTAAACCTGTGGTAAAATGGACCCCTTTGTTTGCAGACTTGACAGATTTGTTGCTCTGACAAAACTGTTTTGTGATGTCAGACAAATAGTTTGATTATATCTCAAGAAAATATGCTTGCTTTATTTTGTATCACTCTTCATACTGATTTGTATGCCTTACAGTTCGTCATGAGATTATTTCAACCTCAAAGTTTTTTTCAGCTTGTGTCACTAGATCCATAACAGATGTTGTGGATGTAGTGATGTGTCCACAATCTCTGTTGATACGACTATCGTACTAAATCTGTGATTTTGTACGATAGTTCAACACAAAGTGCGCAATATTCTGAAAGGATAGAAACTGTTTCTAAAAGTCTTTTTATAAAAAATGTTTGAAATCTATTTGTATACACTTATAGAAGAAACAAAAAATGTCATTTGTATTTTTTTCTTAAACGTATGGAACATTCAAATTAACTAGCATTTAAAGCTATGAGTCAAATTTACACTAATCACAAATGTCAGAATTTACAGCAAGCATCTACAATACACAAGAAAAATCAAAAACAAATGTTTTAAATGTTTCAAATTGTCAAAAAGAGTTTTTCTATGAGCAAAGCAATGCTAGACAAGATGTGAAGTTTTCACTTTATGGTTACCATACAGTAACTCACAAACTGAGTCACAGCTCTTAGTTTACAGCACAGATAAAATGAAACTCATCATGATCAGACTTGATGAACCAGAGATGGTCTCCTTCTTTCTCCATGGCTCCACTGGTGTCACAGTTTTCTTTTGGTTTGTTGTGGCCCCAGTGTTTAAACTCTACAGCACTGTCATCAACCCAGAACCAGTAATGGAGGGAAGAGGTGCAGTGAAGGCAGAGCCATATGAAGGGACTTTTGGCTTTCTCAGCCTCCAGTTCAGCAAAGGTCTGCATCTGATTATCCAAGATGGAGGCCAGCTCTTTGTGGTTATGTCTGCAGTAGCTACGGGCTTCTTCCCACGTATTGTTTTGGTCAATCAGTAAAAAAGATGAATCTTAAAAAGAAACATAAACCTGGTTGATATGACAGAAAGTCAAGCAACTCCATATAGGATATAATGTAAACAGCACAGTCAGTGATGCAATAAGTTTATAGCAGGTGTGCGAATGATCTAATGGTCTGACTGTTGATTGCAGAAATACACATTATTAGCAAATAGGGCCCCAAAACCAAATTTCACTTAGGGACCATGGAGGATTGTGCTGGCCCTTTCCCCCATCAAAGTCAACTCACCACCAAGGAGTGGTCAGTGGACAGCTCTGCCCATGTCTTCACCCAAGAATTCTAAGAGCACATATGGACACCCTGATGCTTGGACATTGTGTTTGGTATGGACAATCCATGATGAGCACAGAGGTCCAATAACAGAACACCACTCTGGTTTAGATCAGAGTGGCTGATCCTCCCAACCACACCCCTCCAGGTCTCACTGTCATTGCCCACGCGAGCGTTGAAATCTCCCAGCAGAAAGAAGTCCCCACGAAGGGCACTCTCCAGAACACCTCCAAAGACTCCGAAAAAGGTGGGTAATCTAACCTGCTGTTTATCACGTAAGTACAAACAGACTGGGTCAGGAATCGAAGGATATCTGAAATTGTCTGGAGTGACTGACCATGGGAGTATCAGGGTCAACACATGAGTGTGATTGAAAAGGCATTTTGTCTTTATGTCGGAGTAGGAGGTGTCACAACATTCTACAATTTCACACATATAACAGTTTAGAAAAGTGTTGTCCTCTCGTTGTTCCTTTGGTAGGGGAATGACAGGACCAAGGTTACATATAACACCTGAAGACTTCTGACATTGTTCACAATAGTCTGTTGTGTACAGCTCACAGTCTGTTAATGACATATTGGGTCAGATAGTGCAACATATAAAAGAAAAAGACTACTTGATGTCCAGATTTACTACAATCTTCATCTTCAGTGTTTCAATTATTACATTCTGAACTGAAAAAACTTCATCTGGGGGAAAATATCTTCCTGAATGATGGATTGCTGTAAAAAAAAAAACACCTCACAAACAATGGCGTCTTTGTCAAAAGTCCAGATACTGAGCCACAAATCATCAGGTAATAATCAAGTTCATAATGCTATGTGTTGTGGCATTCGTCCAACAGTTGAAGATTGAATTGGAAAATTTGCAAAAGTACATGGTTGGCTAAAGATTCGCATCGACACTGTCAAAATCATCTGTCATTTTGAATTTCATCTTGTCAGTTTTCTTCTGCTGAAGAGGATTTTTCTAATGATAAATCCTCAGAGACTTTTTCAAAGTTTGTCACAATTTCCTTGTTGTTACAGATTGGATTCACATCCAGGTCCGTTATGTTTTTGGGAAGACTGGTAAAGACATTTTTTTGTAATATCTGTGTTGGCAAAGAGTTAAGTGTGGTTGTAAATGTAACAAGCAAATCTGTGAGCAAGCAAACACATCCAGGTCCATTTGGTCATGAGGAACATTGACACTTTCAAAAGCAACAAAGTCTTCTGATGCCTTTACTGTCAAATCCGTAGTTGTGGTTTTAATAGTAACTTTCTCATCCTTAGAGGAATCTTCCATGTCTTTTGGTCTTCAAGGTTAAATGTCAATAGCAAAGTATTTTCATCTCTCGTCCTCAGAGCTCTCTACAAGGACATTGTTGCCTCTTGTGATATATCCTAACAACTTTTCAACTCCCTTCGTAACAAGAAATCCAAGGTCCCATCACAGGCAAAAATCCTCTTGACTTGGTGTTCAGTTAAAATGGTTTGTAAAGTCAGTTTGAAGTCGTCTCTCTGGAATCGATCTACCTCCAACCAAGTTTAAAAGCAAACTGAGAATTCTTGTATCTCTTTGAACATTTATGACATCACTGACATCACACAGAGGTTCTCATGGATACGATGACGTCAAACAACCTGTGTCAGGGTTTTGTTTGTTTTAGTTGCTATGAAAACACCAGGAGTTATGACTGGCGTAAGATTATTGTCAATTAAAAATGCATGCGTAGACATCTAAATTAGTAAATGTTAGTCAATAAATGTGCAGAAATTTAAGTTTTGTATTTGTCTTGTTTTCCAACTCATACATGCATGTAAAAATGGGATATTGTACATATGAGGATACTCATGAACAAATTTAAATAGTTATGGACAATCCATGAAGAGCACAGAGATCCAATAACAGAACACCACTCTGGTTTAGATCAGGGTGGCTGATCCTCCCAACCACACCCCTCCAGGTCTCACTGTCATTGCCCACGCAAGCGTTGAAATCTCAAAGCAGCATAAGGAAGTCCCCAGGAGGGCCACTCAACAGCACCTCTTCAACAATTGGAAAAAAGGTGGGTAATCTAACCTGCTGTTTGTCACGTAAGTACAAGCAGCAAATGACTGAGGACAGATGGTACCACTGAGGTCCACTTTTTACAGGAATTTCAAAGATTGGGTCAGGAATTGAAGGATATCTTAAATCGCCTGGAATGACTGAATGATTGACCATGACTGACCATGGGTCAACACATCGGTGTCACTGAAAAAGCATTTTCTCTTTACGTTGGAGTAGTGTGGTTGTAAAGGTAACTCACTCAAACTGTGAGCAAGCAAACACATCCAGGTCCATTTGGTCATGAGGAACATTGACACATTCAAAACCAACAAAGTTTTCTGATGCCTTTACTGTCAAATCCATAGTTGTGGTTTTGATGGTAACTTTCTCATCCTTAGAGGAATCTTCCATGTCCTTTTGGTCTTCAGGGTTCAATGTCAAAAGCAAAGTAGTTTGATCTCTCGTCCTCAGAGCTCTCTACAAAAATGTCATTGCCTCTTGTGATATATCCTAACAAATTTTCAACTCCCATCGTGACAAGAAATCCAAGGTCCCATCACAGGCAAAAATCCTCTTAACTTGGTGTTCAGTTAAAATGGTTTGTAAAGTCAGTTTGAAGTCGTCTCTCTGGGATCAATCTACCTCCAACCAAGTTGAAAAGCAAACTGAGAATTCTTGTATCTCCTTGAACATTTATGGCATCACTGACATCACACAGAGGTTCTCATGGATACGATGATGTCAAACAACCTGTGTCAGGTTTTTGTTTGTTTTAGTTGCTATGAAAACACAAGGAGTTTTGAATGGCGTAAGATTATTGTCTATTAAAAATGCATGCATGCGTAGGGCGTGTCGTGGTGGCTTAGCGGTTAGCGCGACCCGTATTTGGAGGCCTTGAGTCCTCGATGCGGCAGTCGCAGGTTCGACTCCCGGACCCAATGACATTTGCCACATGTCTTCCCCCCTCTCGTTTCCTGTCAGTCTACTGTCATATAAGAGACACTAGAGCCCACAAAAGAGCCCCTGGAGGGGTACAAAAAAAAATAAAAATATGCATGCGTAGACATCTAAATTAGTAAATGTTAGTCAAAAAATGTGCAGAAATTTAAGTTTTGTATTTGTCTTGTTTTCCAACTCATACATGCATGTAAAAATGGGATATTGTACATATGAGGATACTCATGAACAAATTTATATTGTTATGGACAATCCATGAAGAGCACAGAGATCCAATAACAGAACACCACTCTGGTTTAGATCAGGGTGGCCGATCCTCCCAACCACACCCCTCCAGGTCTCACTGTCATTGCCCACGCAAGCGTTGAAATGTCAAAGCAGCATAAGGAAGTCCCCAGGAGGGCCACTCAACAGCAGCTCTTCAACAATTGGAAAAAAGGTGGGTAATCTAACCTGCTGTTTGTCAGGTAAGTACAAGCAGCAAATGACTGAGGACAGATGGTACCACTGAGGTCCACTTTTTACAGGAATTCCAAAGATTGGGTCATGAACCTGCCTTTTCTTTTCCAGACAAATCCTGGACCCCCTAGTTTGAAAAAAAATGATTTAATTTCTTCAATTCATCCCACAACCACATAGCACGCTCCATTTCCTTTCTACTGAGACGGCACAGGCACCGGGTCCTCCTGTCTGTATGTGTCCTTAAAGTCCCAGAGGTCCTGGTACACTGATAGACGCTGAAATTCACTGGTCTCAACTGTCCCAGTAAAACTTAAGGTGCTTCTTTCCAGAAATGATCCCACAGTTAATCAGCACAAACGTTTTGTGACTATTAAATACATTTTCTGTCTCACATCACTCTGTGGGACCCCGACCTCTGTGAGAAATGTATAAATAATTATGTTTTTTTTTTTTTTAAGAAACAGCTGGAAATAATGAGAGATATGACTAAGGAACAGCTGGAGTTAGTTCACTTGATTTAGGCCTGACACATTCACTTGTTCACTCATCACTCTAACAGATTACAGCATATGTTGTGGTGTCGCCTGTGAACTTAATATGACTAATTGTTCAACTGCTTCATGATGTATTTTTTCCTCTCTAAAATAACCAAATACCAGCAAGGAGAGCAGGAATGTAGACTAAGACATTTGCATTTCTGTAGTTTAGAGATTAAATTCACTACTTGCTCTTTCTCTTGGCAGTTACTTTACCATGATTTCTTTTTTCAACATTTCTGGTTTTAGTTCATCTTGAATCACTCGTGCATTTTTTTATGGTAAGAAGGGGAATAAAAGAATAATTTTCTTCTCCTTTTCCTTTCTCATTTCCTGGTATGTTGATCATTCTGCTGGCATTTACTCACCAGCATTGACATGCTGTTTGAAATTGTAGGATATATGTTAATGAAATATTCAAATAGTTTGTATTATGTATTACTGATTGTTGCTCCATTGAGGAGGTCTAGCAATGTTGTTTCTTGGGTTACAAGATTTCTTTAAATGATTTTCCTTATTACTGTTATATAACTCAAAATGAAGTTGTTTGATGGTGTTATTTATTGCCAGTGGATCTTTCATGATGTTCCCTGTCCACGTTTTAATTGAGTGAGGTGAGATCTAAATATTTGCTGACTTCTTATTGTAGTATTTGTAAGATGGGTTGTGACTTTTTTGATGCTGCTGAGTTGAATTTTTGTGTCCACTTCATAATTATTTTATTGTATGTTCTGTGGGATTAGCTGCAAAAGAATTGAGTAATGTTTCATTTATTCTTCAGGATATTTGCTAAATTTTGTTAATTTTTATTTTTTGAATGGGGAATATAAAATTATTCTCCCTTTTTGCTTTTGCTGCTTCCCAGATGAGAGTTCAGGTTGTGCTTATTATATCCTTTGTCCAAAAACATGACTCAGATAATTTGTCTTGGAGTAGAGATGTGCTTAATTTGAAATCTTCGACTGGCTTTGTTTCTGTTTTGTAGACTTTTGAGTAGACAGCCAATGACTGTCCAGAAAACAGTCACTGGCTGCCTTCAGAAGGAGGGTAAGGTACAAAAGGTCATTCTGCAGAAGCTGGATGTTTACAAAGGTACAAGCATATTAACAGATGATTGAGTGGAAAGAAGAAATGTGGTAGCAAAGGTTCACCAGCCCACATTTCTAAAGATGTATTTTTTCAAAGAAGCTAGAGGAATGATCAGGGGTTTCTGAAACACGTTAAAGCTAAATAGATGTAGATGTAATAACACTTTGCTCAACCTGATGGTTGAATTACCTAACAAATCAAAAACAATTAAAAATCTTTATTTTTGTATATATACACAAAATATCAAGTTAAAATAACCACTCTTCCTACTTTATAGTAATTTAAATTCTTCTTTCAAATTTTATGAACAAAATTTCTTATCTAACAATGAATTTTATTAAACATGACAATAAATTTTGCTCAGTAACATTTTCTGTGAATAGGACATTATCTTCAAATTTAGCAAACTGTCAATTGGATCAATGTAAACATTTGCCTTAATGATGCACAAGAGTCAGAACACACTTCCATCTCAAAAAACATGCCGCTAAGCACTCTGGGAAATAATTCAGATTCCTGTCTTTTCTTCCTTAAAGAAGAAAAAGACTCATTTTGTTTCTTTTTCTTCACAAAAAAATAAGTGCTAACTAAAAAGTCTCGTTTATTCAACTCAAGGTTTGACAAAATTAATAAAAGTTAACACAACTTACTACTGTAAGCTTATCTTCGACAAACTCACACATTTAGGTTCAAAATCTAAAACTCGCTAAATTTTTTTGACATTAAGGATCAGAAGATAGTAGACACAGCTAAATGCTGTTCAAATGTTTTACAGTGTAGTAATATGACAGTGGTGAAAATGGTAATAATAAGAACCCCCCCCCCCACACACACATATATATATAAATATATATATATATATTTTTAAAGACTCATTGCTACTTTATTGCAAATGCTTGATGTCAGTTGCTGTTGCCAAGGGTGGCACAAAAGAGAAGCATCAGCTAATCTGGTATGAAATTGCCTGATTGATGTAAATGTTCCTGGCAGTCTAACCTTCCACCAATGCTTCTGGCTCAGCTGAAAGTTATTCGTTTTGTACTTTCATAATTACCTCATCTAGTATTTGTAAAGCATAACAGGATTTTGCTCAAACTCGAACGCTTTTGAGTTTTACATCATGTTACAATGTTATTCCTTCATCATAAACATACCTGGAGTGTTGCTTTGATTCTCTCTTTTTCTTCTTCTTCTCAGACAAACAAAAAAACAACAATCTTTTCTAATCCCCAGAGTAGCAACAACTGATTGTTTCTCTTTATTAACCTATTATGCTGATTCCAGCTTCAGACCATCAAGATAGAAACACAATCAGCAGTTGGCTAATGAGCGAACTGGGTGCTCATGTTATCGTCTCATTGTTGGATTCATCCCCATAACTGGGGAGTTATCACCCCAGATAAACTCCTGCAAGGCTGCAGCCTGTTTATTCAACAACACCAAACTCTTAAGCTGCTCCCTTGATTGAAATGATTGTAAGTGGTTTTTCACAGTCATCATTGTTAATAGAAAACAGCAGAAACAAGTGCACTTGTGGCTTTTAAGTGTTCAAGGGGGACCTAAAAATACACTGATGGAGTGGGATAGTTCAGCAGAAAGCACTCGCAGGTTCACATGCTTGTTGGAAGCTTCATATCAGAGAGGCAGATCCTGAAAGCCGACAATCATTCTGTTCAAACTGTAACATCCTCAGTTCAGTTTGTTGAAACAGTTAATAGGTTCTAACACGTCTCTATTTTTTTAGAGATGCTTCATATGACATTGGTTTACCCCCCTTTGAAAGAAATAGTGTTTGTATGACATGTAAAAATGCTTCAGTCTTACAATGAAGTTGTTTTTTCCCTATTCCTAGTCAGGTTTGTGATGCAGCCTCCAGCTTTGATGTTGTTAGAAAAGCAATAAAAACTCACTGCCTCAAGATGAGATATTTTAATTGGTTTTGTGGACTAGACTTAATTTGGTTTGGCTATAACATTAACAGTATTAAAAGTGTGCCAGTTGCTTGGTTAAACTGCAGAGCTTCGATTAGCCACAAAATTATTTGTTCCTTTTTGGACAGTTTCATGTGTACAGCGGCTCTTCAAAAGTCTTCACACTCCTGGTGAAATGTCAGGTTTGTATAATAAAAAAAAATAAAAGCATATTAAATCATTTCAAAATGGGGAAAATAATGCAATAACATTTTTTCTCCTATGAGCTGTTGTTTTTATTTCTTTGAATATATGCTTGGAGTTCCTGTGATGATGAAAAATGAAATAACTCTTTGTCTTCTTTCTACCAGTCATTTGAAGATGGTGAGCCCAAACTGTCTGTATTTGAAACTGTTCAGAAATTCAGCTCCATCTGAATAAAATTAACCTCATTTCATAATGCTGCCACCACCATATTCCACAGTTGGCATGTTTCTCTTTCAGTGATGGAGTGTCTTGTTCTGTGTCAACCTTACATTGACGGCAACCACGGCGACCATTTGGCTGTGCAGCTCCTCCTCAGAGCTGCAATTTCCAAGCTTCTGCCTCATAGAGCAGCTTCCCCTGCAAGTCTCCCACTAAGCTCCTCCAGACTAGCCAGCAGCAATTAGCAAAAGCCTGGTTTAGCTTCCCATTTTCTGAGCACATAGGATCTACTTCTCAGTGTATCGCTTGTAAAAACATTGTTAAAGGATTAAAAGAGGAGCCATGTTATGAAGACTGCATGAAGGGAGAGTTTCAGAAAGAGCAGGAGTTTTTAAAGAGACAGAGGACCAATTTCAAGGTGTTAAATTACAAAGTCAAATTTCTTTTGAGTCATATTTGATACGTATAGCGTTTTTATAATAACTTAAGGTACATATACTTGATTGGGCTATATGACACTATGTGCTTGAAAAATACATACTTTAAGCTTGTTTTCATTAACATCATGACACATTATTTTGTAAGGTTTTGGGAGATTTAAAGATGCAGTACATAGCTTTTATAAAGAATATTTTTGTTTTCTACATATTTGTTAAACTTGTCACCATGTTGTGACAGTATGCTATGAGGCAGATAATCTGTGAGAAGATCAATCTTCTCAACCTGCTTCAAGAGCTGATATTGCTCTCTGAAGAAATGCACTGCTTCCGACCAAAAACAACCAATCAGAGTCAGGAGGTCGTTGCGCTGTCAGTTAACCTCATGTTCTCATTGATAAATGTGCTAATGGTGGAGAAACAACTTACTGCTACAGGAAAACCTTTTATCCACCGTCACAGGTATCATGCTTGTTTCTAGATAGCACTGGGAGAATCAGAGGAGCTCAGTATTTTCACAAATAATCTGTCTCATACCATATTGTCAGGACAGTGTGACAGTTTCAACAAATATATAAAAAGATATTCTTTGTAAAAGTTACATAATGCAGTTTTACTCAAGCCTTTGGAAGAACATAAATACTATCTTGCAACCTTCTGTCAGAGTTCAGACACATATTTACACAGGTTGAATTTGTAAATGTTGTTACACATTCAACCTGTAATAATGGTGTGTACATTTTAAAAGATAAAACTCCAGAAGGCAGAATTCTAAAAAAGAAACCATTCCTGTACATGCCTCTGTTTCATCTCACGTATTGCTCCTTAATTATTCACACTTTTCTACTCTATATAAACGGAAAGTGAATTTAAGCCCTTGGGTACGGTCAGCAGAACGTTGAACAGTAAGACAATTTGACACAGCCATGGACTGACCGCCACTATAACCAACCATTAGGACACTGCTGTTATGGTGAAGTCAGCCCTTGAAGAAGGGCGGGCTTAAACTATATGAATAAATAAATAGTATTTACCAGCAGAGATGTAGATTTCTGGAGGGCTAATTACAGTTGCTGTCAGTGTAGTAATTGTAATTTGCTCCCCTCCAAATTTTCACAAACTGATTTTTTTTTCTTGAGATGATCCTACAATAGTAGATCAGAAAAAAACAATAAACTTTTCTTTAAAAGATTGCTGCTCTATCTTTGAGATTTTAGAGCTTAGAAACAAAACCAAGAAAAAGTTAGACAGTCAACTTTCTCATCAGAGTAGTTTAAAACTGTGGGGCTAATCTTAGGTTTCCAAATACGTAGTGCTAAATGACTTGTATAACAAACAACAAAAGTATTTGCAATTAGAGAACATGTTGCAGGTGATCTACATTATGTGAACCGTTGCAGAAGTGGTGCAGGCTGTCCTTTTAAATGAGAATTTTGCATCTGGCTGTCAAACAAAAAAAAATGTCTGAGAGCAGAGTGAGCATGAGAGAAAGATGAGTCTGAAAACCATGGAGTTATTATTGTAATAATATAAAAAGTAATTATGTAGTTATGTATTTTATTGTTGAGTATCTCAAAGTGTTATAACAACAGCTAAAACATTTAAAACTCTGTCAGAATAAAGCTCTAAACAGCTGTTCTGATCCTCTGTTTGGACTTTTTAGTTTCAAATTTGAATTGAAAAATTCTTTGATTCCAAATGGAATTTAAACATCAATTTAACTAATTTCAATTCAGATTCTTCAAAGAGTTATTGCAGATAGTGGTGGTTGTTGGCAGAAAAGATCTCTTGCAGCAGTCTGTATTACAGCAAATCTGAAGAAGCCTCTGATGCTGCTGCTCCAACACATGACGCTCTCAACAACAGACTGATAGAAGATCTGCAGCGTCTTGCTGCAAACCTTGAAGGATCTTATCTTCCTCAGGAAGTCCATTCTGCTCTGTCCCTGATCCCTGATTCCTTCTTGCAGTTACTGCAGACATTTCATTCATGCCAGTTTCCATTTGCCTTTCAAATGTGCTAAACACAGATGCAAGAACATTGTGGTTAATCAGTGCAGTTGCATGTCCTCCACCCAGCATTTTCACTTTCTGATTATCAAAATATGTTCTGCGTATTTGTGAAGCCATATGCGCTAGGTTGCACCTACTATGCTGCTTATCTGCTCACTAAGAGCTCACTAAGTCAAAACCAGATTCTTGAAATGCTCCCATAAATCTACTGGGAGCCATTTTCCATCAGCAGCTTGGTCACATGAGAAAATATGAAAGATTTGGTCAGGAGCCTGGATACAGCAGACTGCATCCAGTCTGGGGAAGTTTTGCTTAGAATCTATTACAATAATCCAGATGAAACAAATCAAAAGCATTAATTAGAATTTTAATTTCAGACTGAGAAACAATTAAACCAAGTCTGTCAATGTTTTTCAAATGATGGAAACAATGACATAATTTTCAAACCAACATAATTTGACATGATTTTAAAACATAACATAAACTTGAGTCAGTAGTTATCCCAAGGTTCCTAATAGCAGATGTTACCCAAACACCAATATGCCCAAGGATTTTGGTTTCATCATAAGGTATTGTTTTTCTGGTGGAAAGATTGTTATTTCAGTTTTCTAAATAAACATGAAAAAAACTGTCTAACTTTCAGCTTTAATTTGAATGTAGGCGTTTTAGTAAAATGTACAGATTTGAAATATGCAGCTTGATATGATCTGAATAATTACAACAACAGATAACTATTAGTTGGCATTCTACAAAGCTGGCCTTTTTGAAAGAGTAGCCAGAGGAAAGCTGAAAGAACGCCAGACGAGGTTTTGTCTTTGCTTCAAACCATTTAGTGGAGAGAGCGAACATGAGGAGGGACGGGCTCTGCTCAGATGAAACCATGTAACCTCATTGTAGTTCAATCATTGTGGTTTGTGGTTGTCAAAACATGAAAAAAACTCAAGATTTATAAATATTTTGTGAGACGCTATGTTTCTCCATAGCCACTGGATTTCAGGATTTTGTGTTTTGTGTTCCAGGATGCATCATAAGAGGGATCATATTGAGGAGGCTGTGTCATCTCTGCTCCTCTGTTTCTGCCAGCCGGTGCTACAGCAGCACAGGCAGACTGTGACCTCCTTGTCATTACTGTGATTGGCAGAGCGACAACTGCTTTTTCAAGCTGGAATCGTGTCTTTATCAAATCTTAAGAAAAGAATATTAATAATAGAGAAATGTTTTTTTGTTAAATGTGCCAATTTGTCCTAGAAGCAAGACGAAACAGTTGCTGTGGCGCTATCTGAAGTTGTGGTGCTCCATTATATTCTGTCCATCTGTCTGTCTGTCCATGGTTAAACTCTGTTTGAGGCAGCCTCATCCGACGTGGAAAAAGCATTTTACCCGTTTCAATTTCAGAGGCCTCAGAATTCAAATATTATCCTAAATTAGATTTTCTTTACATCTCTTTGGTTTTCTTTAACTTCAGTTCTCTGTCCAGTTTTTAATTTCTCTTTTTCTTTACGTTATTCTTGTTTCTCTCGCCTACTCTTTTACTATTGTTTTGTCTTCCTTGTTTTAACAGTTTGATCTACAAACTATCCTGCAGTTCATCTATATTTTCTGCAGTTTTTATTTCTCTGCTTCTTGTTGTGTTTGTGGACTATATAGTGGCAGTTATTAGCACTCTTGCCCACAATGTCCTGGTTTCAAATATTATAAATAAATAAATAATATAAATGTTTCTACTAAAACATGTCTCACATGAATATGAGCAGTGAGCCTCATCTGGGGCTCAGATGAGGCTCACTGCTCAGGGCACCAAACCATCTGGGGGCAACACAAGTAACACTGAAATGGATAAATGACACAAGACAAACTCAATGAAAGACTCTGATCTAATACCACCGTCCAACAACAGTAGAGAAATTACCCCAAAGATTCAAAAACAAAGGGCCGATTATTTAAAAAAGTAAAAGTCCTTATTTGGTGTTTTTATCACCATCAACTGTTTAGGTTTGAGCATAATATCTTATAATGCCATGTTCATGATGAGTCATTCTCTCAACAAAACGCTTTGAGACATTGTCAGATCTCCCATGGCAACCATTCAGTGCAATGCACCGCCGAGGTGCTGCAGCTGGGGAGATCCATTAGAAGGGCCCGGCGCGCGTCCATAGTCACATCCCCTATGCGGTTCCTCCTTCTGCCCAGCAGAGAACATTTCACAGCATGATGCTGCTACCAAACATGTGTTCTCACTGGGATGGTGGGCTCAGAATGATGTGCAGCATTTCTTTTGTTTATTTATTTTTTTAACCATGCATTGTAAAATGTTTTAACCTAAACATTTTACATCCGCCACAGACATCAAGTGAACACTGAGATTTTAAAAATCGCAGTCCTGTGGAATCAAGTTTCACACCGGAGATCCTCTAACCGCCACACCTCGGACGTCTGCCTGAGTGTTTGTGCTGTGTTATGCTTTCTCCTGAGAATAAACAAAACATTTAAGTTCTTAATCTGCATGGAATTCATGAACAAATGAGAAAATTGAAGCAACTGAGCACCACTTCCTGCAAATACATACCTTATGAAAATAAAAGGTAGATACAATTCATGCATCTTAGTAAAGGAATGTGAAGACAACTGATTTTTATGAAGACTGGATTCTCAAGAGATTTTGAGCTTTCTAAGTTATTCCTTATAGTTAATTATTTAGATTTTCACTGACCTTTTGAAGTTAACGATAATTGCTGATGAAGTCAGGTGAAATAGGAAGCAGTGCATCACTCCATGCTAATTGATTTGGCTCATGCATTCGTTAATTTTTTTTGCTGTGATCAGAATTATGACAGGAGGTAATCACCCATTAGTTTTGAGAGAAGTGATTCTCAGCAATGCCTATAAAATTAAATGGTTGGCTTTTCTCCCAAAGAAAGAGTGGCCAAATCTTGACCGCTATCCGAGCACTACCTCTCCGGCTGGAAGTGGGGCCGTCTGTGGGAGAACATTCCAGGTCATCCAGGCTCCGACAGAGCAAGAGAAGGAGGAGAATCGGAGGGAGACAAGACAGTGTAGCTGTAAATAATGTCTGTAACTCAGTAAATACCAGATCTCACAGCATTCTGTTACACAAAGAGTGCTTCAAATAAATTTCAGTCTATTTTGATTCCATTTATTGATGAGATGATTCATTTGCTGAGTCTATATAAAGCCATGTGCTCTAGCAGTGGTGGTGCCTCAACTGAGACCAAAGTGAGGAACGTTCATTGTGTAAAAAAAGACAATTCAGTCCTGTAGGCTTGCCTCTCATCTGAGCTCTTGCTGCAGTCATTAAGCTGAACGCAGCCCACCTACTTTCTTTACCAACCAGCTCCCCACCAGCTGCAGTTTTTAAAGTGAATCATGCTGTTGTGCACTTTTATTATGTTAGTCTGACGATTGTACAAAGAAGTATGCTGTCCAGAGCTCGGGGGTTGGTGGGTCCATTTCTGACCTTTGATAGTCAAGAGAATGCAAGATATCTTTTTAAAAATTTAAAATTATTTTGTGGTTCTGAGGATTTTGACCTACAATGCAAAAAGTTTGCACAGAGTTGCTGGTGTGGGAAGGACACTCAACTGTTTATAAGTTTCAGATTCCAAAGGAACAGTGGGGCCAATTTTTAGACTAGTGATGCAGCTTTGAAATAATACCCTGTTCCCCATGTGTAATGATCTGGAGAAGGCTATTCACCACGCCTGCTGAGGCATTTAATGTGGATACTTAAATGATACTTATATATACAGTATATATATATATATATATATATATATATATATATATATATATATATATATATATATATATATATATATATATATATAGATAGATAGATAGATAGATCATTTGACTTAATAGAAATTTTACTTCCTGATTTAATGCCTTGGCATCTTGGCATCAATCTCCTGCTCCTTCTGAAACTCAAAGTGCGGCTCTGAGGAGGAGCTGTGCCTTGAAGGCGGTGCTAAGTCCACCCAGGTGTTTTGCACAGTTGAAGATTAAAGGACTTCTCAAACATGCATATAAGAATCATGTCAGTACTCCAGGTATGTTTTTATGAGGGAATACAATTATAACATGATGCAAAGCTCAAAAAAGTCAATTTCATATAATGCTGCCTTTTTAAGGTTTGGTGCAGTCACTGATTTTACAGCTTTAAAAATAAAATACAGCTCTCCTTAAAAAAATAAAAAATAGAAGAACCCTACTAATGATGCTCAGTGCAGTATTTTCAAACGTAAACAAATTACTGCACTGAAAAAAGGAAGAATTATGGTTTTGAGGTAATTTGTTCTGTGTATGACAGGTTTCTTGTAACTGAATCATTACCCCATTGTAACAAGTCAGTTGAGGTGATTGGAGCATATGATTAGTATAAATAGATGATTAGTATAAGTTATATCATATGTACTGGTATACACCAGTCTGATGCTCCACTTTATCTCATTCAGGAGTGTTAAGAAGAACAAACAAAGGTAACTAAAATTTTGTAAAGTAGTTAGTAAACTTTATTTTTCATTAGAGATCTACCAAAACTACACATGTAGCCTGGTCACGATACATTTTGTTGGACGATAAATTGTTCCAGAAGTTATTGCAATAAACAATAATATTGTTGTTTTGAGACAATGGTAATGGCAAAATAATAACACAAGAACACATTCTAAAAGATCAATAAACCTTAAATTCTAATCAACATTTAACACTGGAACTGGAAGATGGCTTAAATCTCCAAAAGAAATAAACAAAACAAATAAAATGAATTATGAAGTATTTGTACACAAAATTGTCCTCCACTTTATCTGATTCAGTGGCGTTAAGAAGAACAAACGAAGGTAACTAAAGTTTTGTAAAACAGCTAAGTAGGCTAGTCATGTGAATCGTATCATATTGTAATGAGTCACTTGAGATGATAGGTGCATATGATTAGTATACCTCTGGGCCTGTTTGTGTGGGGAGTTTTCTGAGCATGTCTGACAAGAAGAAACTCCAGGGAACATAGTTCCATTCTCAACAAGAATGGAACTTGGAGTTCACACTCGTGGATGGAGTTCAAACTGTATGCTGAAATTTGAATCCTTCAAACTGTATCTACAATGCAAACATAAGTTTCAAAGCGACATTAAGAGTTACATTATTTTGTATTGCAGGTTTCCGTTTCCTATTGTCAGGGTATCTTTAAAGTAAATTCCACATTAGTTGAGCCCTGAATGGACTGCTGCAGGGATTAATCAATGAGGAAGAGCCACAGCTCTGAATGTGTGGCTGAGATTGTGCAGTCAATGCAGTCAGTTGTATATAAATGGATGCGGCTTGTCCACCAGTACCAATAGAAAACCATGACATGTGTTTCTGGGTTGCGCCTCTGACATAACAAAAAAGTGGTGACACTGAAAAACCCAGTTCCCATGGATACAAAAATTACATAATCAGATACATCTCTCTTTTTTTGTCAGGCTTGTGTAATCATGCTGTCTCCCCTGTAGTTTATCTGTTTATTTGTTAACTTTTTTTTTCTTATCAGTTGGCTTCTTTGCTTGCTCGCTGGTTGCGTAGCTGGAGATGTTTTAATTAGACTCATTTTCCTGTTGTCTGATTCATTCCAGGAACAGTAGAGTGCCGGGCTTTTGACTATTAGCCAAACAATAATAGTGAAATGAGCTTTCCACTTTAATAATTATACAGAGTAATAACAAAATAGTTAGCACACTGTTGACACTCTGCACAGTGATAATGACTCTCTCGTGTTTTTTAAATATTCTATAATCACATTCCACTTTGAGCTTTTAGCACGAAGGCTTGTCGAATTTAATTAGACAGAGGAAATGAAGAGGTAAAGCAGCTCAGTGGGATGTTGGAGGCCCATCCCAACCTGAACTGATCCGTCTGCATGTTTGTCCATCTTTGTCCCTGCAACTTGACATGTCTAAGGTAACTTCTCCTCTGACTGCTAGTAATCCATGAAAGATTCATGGCGACTGAGGGCGCCACTTATAAATCTATTATAATAAAACAGACATGTTCAGATGGTTCCAGCCCACCTCACTCCCAACCACCGACACTTCCTCAGTTCACATAATGCAATAAAAAAAAAAAAAATTCACACAATGCAGACAGAGCAGAAGTGAGTCACTATTAAATGATGATAGAATGTTTAGTGAGACAGAGAGATGTGAAGAAGTCTGCACATGTGGCACCCCAAGAAAGGTCATGTCCCAGAAATTACTAGAGGGAGATATGTGGGGACGCATATCCTTCAATGTAATTAATAAAAGCACAGCTTCTAAAAGCTTATTTATGAAGGCCCTGCACATGTATGATTTTATTTCCCTGGCAACAGCTTTGTGTTTAAATATAGAATAAGACAACCTCAACCAGACTCTACAGGGACTCATTTTTGGTGAAGAAGAGCTTGAGAATGAAAGTCGTTGTTAATACTCTAAAGTCATCCTCACGGGGGAGGGGGTGTACTTTCTCTGGCCTGTCGCAGCTATCTGTTTCTTTTATATTTTTGAACCATTAATTTTTTTTTTTCTGAAGAAGAAAAATAAACCATTATCCGCTCAGTGTAGTCGTTCTCCCTCTCTTTTATGCCTACATTATGCAATCATGCATCTCTTTCATTCCAAGCCTGGGAGGCTGCGGATCTGGAGGAGGATAGAGGACCTCAACAGGTGGAGATTTTTATTCTAGGGATAGAAGGAGGAGGAAGCCGAGAGGGAAGAAGAGGGCAGTGAACTGCTCCTTAATAACAAGCCCTATGATCTGCTTATGCCGCCTTGTTTCTTGCCTCTGAGGGAAATTCAGCTTATGACATCCAGTCCCAGTCGGCCAACATGACCCCTTGCAGTAGGCTATCTTCACCATCTGTCTGCAATGGGACCACAAGGCAACACTTGGGGAGATGCAGAGAGAGAGGGAGGCAAAGGGAGGGGGTGAGGGAAGGACGGGGTTGTCAGCGCTCCCCAAGGACCCCGAGCGCTGCAGTTTTCATCTGTTAATTATGTTTAATTGAGACTGTATAATTCACAAGCGTCGACTCTGTTTTCCCTTATCTCATCCGTGGAGCCCTAAAAAATCCCCAAAACTTCGTGACGCACCATAGCAATAAACGTTTCCGCGCAGTAATTGTGCAGAAGGACCGCGCGGCGTTCCACACGGGGGACAGCCAGATTAGGTTACAACAGATATTGATTTTTTTTTCTTTTTTTCTTTTCTCAATGCGCAGTTGACGAGGAGCGGAGGCGCGAACGAGCTGCGCTCGTTTGACGCGGAGACAGGCGTCACCGGGGAGCGCGAGCGCACACAACAGCTTGACGCTATCGTCGCCGGGAACACACGCACGCGCGCGGGTTTGGCTTGGGTGCTGTGCACGTGCGCCTAGCCGCCCCGTGCGACCTCATTTTCCGAGAATAGGCGATACTCGCTCGGAGAAGCGACAGCAAGAGAGAGAAGGACAGAGAAGAAGAACGCGTCAGTTTTTATGCGCAGTCAAGATGCATTTCTTTAAGACATAAAAATAGGAATAAGTGTGCGAATTGTTGTAGTAGAGTGCATGGCATCAGCCAGGCCTTTTCTTAACTTAATTTAAAACGGAAAAAATTGCTAAAATAATAATTTATATTGTCCTTCATTGCGTTACTCAAACCTGACAGTGTTCCAGTCACAGCAGAATCACACACAGGTGCATCTTGATAAATACAGTCCTTATAGTGGAACTTAATATAATGCTGCTTAACAAAGTAATTAATAATCTGTTCATACCTCAAAACATCAAACATTACAGTTTAGTGACAGAGGTTCTACAACAAAAACAAAAACACTAAATGTAGCAGGTATCTTCAGTTTTACATCTCTCGAATATGATCTGTGTTTTTCAGTTTTTTAACTAAAACTCGGAAGCTGTCTTTATCCAACCCATTTTCAGATGTATGACGTAAGATCTACAGTATCTATTAGTGAACAGTATTAGCTCCAGTTCACAGTCCAGACCAGAAGGTGGCGATAATGCACACTTTCAGTTCTTTTTGAAAAGCGCCATAAAAAGAAGAACAGCATCACCGTGAAGCCGAGAAGGGGAGGATAAGAGATCAAATTCGCCATTTTTACTCGTATAATATTACCGTAAAAGTAGAGAGAGAATAATAACTATAATAACTATATAGTAGTTTTGGTAAATTCAAGCTGGTGATCTCCTACTACGAGCTAGACGATAAAACAACAGGACAAGAACTGGATGGAAATGAAATGTGACACAAAAAGAGCCCAAAGGGACAAAGGCTGCTAACATGTTGCTAGCTGATGGTAATTTTGTTTCAAAATGCTAATTATCTTCATTTAATTACAAACAGTGCAGTACATACAGTATATAAATAGTTAGCCTTTTTTGGGTGATTTTTATGCTTGTTATTAGAACAGTCATTCAACTTTATGTTATAATGGAGGCTCTCTGTGTTGAGACTTAATACTGTTTCCTTCATAAACTTAACTGGGTTAGTTAAGCTCCGTATGCCAAAGAGACTTTGATATTGGGAGGCTGTTGTTATAACTCGTTTATCATTGTTTTTGTCTTCAATATATTTTTGCAGTCTAAGCAAATTAAGATGAAAGAGGAAGCCAGGGATCAGGTGTTAGAAAACTTAAAGACACCAACCAGTTCTGAGGATGAACCTCCACATCGTCTTGATGGTGAAAAGCTTTTTTTTTTTTTTACACTGAGCAGCTGGCTACATTTCTAACAGCAAAAAAAATGGTGTGTTTCCAACACTAAGTGCTCAACAAATGTGTTAAGCATTTAATACGTTTGTTAAATGCTTTACATATGGAAAAATATGGAAAATAATTTGACAGAATTTATTCCCCTTGTTATTCTACCATTTCTCTTTCATACATTTTATTTGTTGTTAGCTTTAAGGGCCCTGTGATGAACTGGTGACCTGTCCAGGGTGAACCCCGCCTCTCATCTGATGACTGCTGTAGATGGGCACCACCAGACCCCCTCACCACCCTGCGAGGATCAACATGTTCAGATCATGGATGGAAAGCTTTTAAGGAAGTTTGTCTCCCTTAAGTCCACACTTAAAACAGCTTCATAGTTAATGCCAACATCAACTGATTCTATGATATTGCTGACTATTTTTTCTGCTTCTAACATAAACAGGTAAAGAAGACACCCAGAAATGTTTTTTTCACTCCAGGCATCCGGTCCCAATCATTATCACACCAGTTCTGATGATGCCACATACATAGCAAGTCCACAACATCTTAAAATTGTACGTCATACTTTTTTCTTTCCCATCTTTCTGTACTCTTTAAAGCACAAGTGCTTCCTATGTTTAATTGCTCTGTTGTTCTTTTTGTAGGTTTCTGTAAAGTGCAGTGAATGGGAATGTTCTGTTGTTGATCCTCACTGTTCTGAGGAAGGAGAAATGTCAGTTTGTCTTCAGTAATATTGGAATACTGTGACATTGAATTAAAACAATAATCTGTCCTTGTTGAAATATTTTTCACACTTCCTCTATTGTTTTATTGTGCTAATTTTCATAAGCATGTTGTCTGTAAACTTTTAATTTATTGACAATTTGTACAATTCTGTGATAGTATATTGGCAATGTACTCTTGAAAAATGTGAATATATTGAATACACAATGTAAGTTTTTTTTAGCCAGAAAGTGTGTTGTAATTGATCCTTCTGTAAACTGGTAGTCTGATATGTTTGCAGTACTAGCATGTAATGTACAAAGTGGCAAAGAAGCAAAAAGGTTCTGGGTTCGATTCCAGGCTCCTTTCTGCATGGAGTTTGCATATTCTCCCTGTGCATGTGTGGGTTCTCTCCGGGTACTCCGGCTTCCTCCCACAGTCCAAAAATATGACTGTCAGGTTAATTGGTCTCTCTAAATGCTCCCTAGGTGTGAGTGTGTGTCAGGATCTGTGTTTTTCTGTGTTTATTTAGAGTTTTCTGTGTCCTTAAGTCTCTTCGTTGTCCTGTCTTCCCCTTGATTGTTCCCAGGTGTGTCTCGTCTCTGTGATTACTCTCCCGTGTATTTAACTCCACCTGTGTTCCTTGTTCCTCGTCGGGTCCTCGTCGTTGTTACGTCAATGTCGAGTCTAGCTGTCGTCAGTGTTTCCTTGTGCCTGCTGTTCGTTGTTTGGACTGTGCTTTATCATTAAAATCACCATATTCATCTGACCTGGGTCCGCTGCGTCTACCTCACCACTCTCACCACCCGCACCTCATGACAGTAGGACCCGACCAAACCGAATGGTGAGAGAGCAGCACGACCAAGAGGTATGGTTCCAGCAGCAGTTGGAGTTGGCTCAGCGGGATCTCTACAAGGACGTAGAGATCCTGCCATCTCCGCTGCTGCTGGAGGAGATGGGACTGGTCTCAGACTACACCCTGGCGATTAACAAATGTCTGATCCCACCAGTCACCACCCCAAAGCCCTCCGGATTCGACCCCCGCCGTTACTCACGCCGGGGGAGACAGCGACGTGAGCCGCCGGTGAGCCCGAACCCTCGTCGCCTTCCGGATCCGTCACCTCCGCTGTCAGCCCAGAGACAGCGACGTGAGCCGCCGGTGAACCCGGCCCCTCGTCGCCTTCCGGATCCGTCACCTCCGCTGTCAGCATGGAGACAGCGACGTGAGCCGCCGGTGGATCCGGCCCCTCGTCACTTTCCTGAGCCGCCACCTCCGCGACCAGCTCGGAGACAGCGACGTGAGCCGCCGGTGGATCCGGCCCCTCATCGCTTTCCGGAGCTACCCCCGCCGCAGCCGGTCCCGAGGCTTCGCTCCGGCCCGCCTCCGCAGCCGGTTCCCAGGCTTCGTCCCGGCTCGCCTCCGCAGCCGGTTCCCAGGCTTCGTCCCGGCTCGCCGCCGCAGCCGGTTCCCAGGCTTCGTCCCGGCTCGCCGCCGCAGCCGGTTCCCAGGCTTCGTCCCGGCTCGCCGCCGCAGCCAATTCCCAGGCTTCGTCCCGGCTCGCCGCCGCAGCCGGCCCCGAGGCTCCGCCCCGGCTCGCCCCCGCAGCCGGCCCCGAGGCTCCGCCCCGGCTCGCCCCCGCAGCCGGCCCCGAGGCTCCGCCCCGGCTCGCCCCCGCAGCCGGCCCCGAGGCTCCGCCCCGGCGTTCCTCCAGAGACTCCCTGCGTTCCTCCTGAGACCCTGACCTTCTGCGTTCCTCCTGAGACCCTGACCTTCTGCGTTCCTCCTGAGACCCTGACCTCCTGCGTTCCTCCTGAGACCCTGACCTCCTGCGTTCCTCCTGAGACCCAGACCCTCTACGTTCCTTCCGAGACCCCGACTCCCGAGACCCCCTGCGTTCCTCCAGAGACCCAGACCCCCTGCGTTCCTCCAGAGACCCAGACCCCCTGCGTTCCTCCAGAGACCCAGACCCCCTGCGTTCCTCCAGAGACCCCGACCTTCTGCGTTCCCTCCGAGACCCCGACCTTCTGTGTTCCCACTGAGACCCCCTGTGCTCCACCAGAGACCCTGCCTCGGGGGGCTCGTCGTCGCCGTCTGTGGGCGGCCCCCGGGACTCCCCGTTGCCACCTCCGGCGCCGCGGACGGCCGCTAGACCGCCTCTGTGGTTCCCGCCTCCAGCGCCGCGGGCGACCGCCGGACCGCCTCTGTGGTTCCCGCCTCCAGCGCCGCGGACGGCCGCCGGACCGCCTCCGTGGTTCCCGCCTCCAGCGCCGCGGACGACCGCCGGACCGCCTCCGTGGTTCCCGCCTCCAGCGCCGCGGACGACCGCCAGACCACCTCCGTGGTTCCCGCCGCCGCGGACGACCGCCGGACCACCTCAGTGGTTCCCGCCTCCTTTGCCTCTGCCCACCCTGTGGGTAGTTTTTTTTTTTTTTGTTGTTGTTTATGGACTCTTGGCCCTTCTTGTTTTTCCGCCCACGATGGTGGGTTGTTTTTTGTTAGTTTGGACTCTGGCCCGCCGTCCGGCACCCCTCCACCCACCCTTGTTGGGTTTTTTGGAGTTTTTTTCCTTGGGCGTCTGGTAGCCGCCCTTGAGGGGGGGGTACTGTCAGGATCTGTGTTTTTCTGTGTTTATTTAGAGTTTTCTGTGTCCTTAAGTCTCTTCGTTGTCCTGTCTTCCCCTTGATTGTTCCCAGGTGTGTCTCGTCTCTGTGATTACTCTCCCGTGTATTTAACTCCACCTGTGTTCCTTGTTCCTCGTCGGGTCCTCGTCGTTGTTACGTCAATGTCGAGTCTAGCTGTCGTCAGTGTTTCCTTGTGCCTGCTGTTCGTTGTTTGGACTGTGCTTTATCATTAAAATCACCATATTCATCTGACCTGGGTCTACCTCACCACTCTCACCACCCGCACCTCATGACAGTGTGTGTGTGTGTGGTTGTTTGTCCTGTCTGTCTCTGTGTTGCCCTGCAACTGGTGACCTGTCCAGGGTGACCCCGCCTCTCGCCCGGAACGTTAGCTGGAGATAGACACCAGCACCCCTGCCGACCCCACTAGGGACAAGGATGTTAGAAAATGGATGGAATATTTATTTTCCACCTGGGTATGGCTTACAGCTAATGCAAAGCCACAGTGAATCTTCTTTCAGACAGTATAACATTTTAAGTAACATTTTTATTCTGGTCTCCTTTTTCCTCTGTATGGAATTTAGGTGAGAAAGGATTGCTATCTGACCAATCAAACACACTGATAGTGGTCATTACGGCAGGTACTGGTACTTTGGTCAGTGTGGGCAGCTGCAAAATTCTGCTGGAAAATGAAATCAGCTCTCCAGGAGGCTTGTCAGCAGAGGAAAGTGTGAAATGCTCTAAAATGTCCACTTAGACAAAATTCCACCTGGAGCAGGTTGGATTCCCGCCCTTTCCCCGCAACTTCTGGGGTCTTAGTTCACTAAATGATTTGCTAAATTTAGTTTAATCTGGAAAAATGCTGTGAACCATTGTGCAGCAATCTATTCCCTTTTCACCTAAAACAATGTAGGGCTCTGATGTTGTGTCTAGGTGAGGATGGGATAAACACAAAGTGGCACTGCTGTAGCTCCGTCCTGAATGTGTCCATGTGACGAAGACTACCTATGTTGCTAGTGCACCTCATCTTTAAAATAGTTTCTCCTTCCACTCAACTTTCCAATAATATGCTCAGATGTAGTCACTGTATGATCAGTCAGCTTACTTTGCATTATTTTTATGGCTTACCCTCTTTGGGAAGAAAACAGGATTTTTATGCTATTGTAGCAGGTTTTTAATCACTCTTATGTAATGTTCACATTTTCCATGTAATTTACTTATATTAACGGCCCCCACCTGCCCTTTGCAAAACTTTCTAGAGGCGCCACTGACACTGTTAACTACATAGATCTAGTCTATATTTTCTCATTCACAACGGGATGATGAAGTCTGCGCGCATCGCCACTGCCCCTCTACCCCTCTACCCCCACTATATGTTTAATTAACCAGGCTGATGTGTAAGTACCTCCAGCCAGCGAAGCGTGGGCGGGCTGCGGGGTAAAGAGACTGCCGGAGAACATTTCCCTCATTTCTCTCCGCCGGGACGCCGAGAATCTCCTCTGTCGCGCAAGCAGAGAAGCCTACAATATAAAATAAAAAAATAAGTCGACCCGTTTTAAACTTGTTTTAAATTGTTAGGCGAGCTTAGCTCTGAGGGAAAAGCAGGGAGAAAGAGAGGGAGAGCGGAAGCAAGAGTGAAAGGAGAGAGGGAGAGAGTGCGCGTGGATTGTTTTCTCTTCTTCCTTCTCCCTCTCTCTGTGTGTTTTGATGTTATTTGTGACGGAATCCCCCCTTCAGTCTCTAAGAATCCGGAGAGAGGCGCAAGAAGAAGGAGGAGGAAACGGAGGAGGACAGGAGAGGAGAGGAGGTGGAGGAGGAGGCGCGCGCGGACCTGTCCACGAGCCCTCTCACTGCGGAACGCGCGGGGCTGCCGCTGGAGATCCCAAAAAAACAAGCGCTGTTCTGGGGTCTGACTGACAGCCGCGCGTTAAACGGCTTCGGCTAAATGGACCGCTTCTGACGCCTCAGCCGGAAAGGAAAGGCTTTCACTACCTTACCGGAGGAGGGGAGTGAGAGAGGTGGCGGCAGCGGCGGAGGGGGGTGGGGGGTGGCAGGTCTTCAGAACCAGACAGGTGGATTTAGCAGTTTTATGGTGCCCTTCTGGACGGAGAAGAAATGGATGGATTAATCTGACGAGAGAGACGTGTGTTATTCCCACCCGAATGGAGTAACAGGCTGCAATGTCATCTCCACCTGGCCGCCTGGAGAGATGTGTCACGGGAATGGGGTGAGAAGATTTGAGTTTTCTTTTATTATTATTATTATTATTATTATTATTATTAACCTCATTAGTTATTAACTCCTGTCTTTGAATGTTTGGCGACTGCTTTGCCCCGGCGGTTTCCATTTAGCCTAATTTCTTTTGCCTTCCCTCTCAAAGTGGAGCATAGCGGCAGGTTCGCTCCGTCGTTCGTCCGAGTCCTCGACACACAACCTGCTGCATGCCCTACATAGAAGGAGAGGAGCGTGAGGGGAATATTCACTGAGGAGCCACAGGCTGTTTTTCCACTCTCATTTTTACACACTCACACACACCCCCACACGCGCGCACACGCACGCACCCCAACACACACACACCCACCCCCTCCCTCTCTCTCCCCGTGTGTGTTTCTCGCGGGTAGAAACGTTGCTCCCCTCCAACGTGTCGCTCACCATTCCACCTTTAAATGTAAACGTTTTCGTCACTCGAGCCGCGCGTTTCATCCAGTAATCTCCCCCTAGAAAGAGCCGCACACACCAATAAATATATAGGCACATGTGCGCAGAAACGCTCCGATATGCGCACCCGATGTGAGCTTTTTAGGCTGCAAACCAAACAGCTTGAGTCATGAGGAATGTGTGGGAATGACTCGATGCAATCGACTGGCCTTCCTTAGATTGACAACTTTTCACCAACTGGCATTAGACATTTAATGGGATTTAGCTCATCTCTATGTTTTATCTTGTAAAATGCCTAGAGAGGAGATGTATGGTGAAATTAGCCTTATATAAAAATTGGATTGAATGCGACCACAAAAAAAAAGCTCAGATCAACAAGTCTTCCCAAAGCTGCAGCTTTCGTAAATATTTGGTCTCCTCTTGATTTTTCCAGACCAAGTTTCAACACTTTTCATCTGGTTTCACTGATGCCGTGAGAAGAAACCAAAATGCCAGCAAACCTACAGGTCTCCGCGGCCGCCTGCGCGGGCCCTCGCACTACGGGAGCACAACCCAGCAGCAACATTCCACGCTCGGACTCCGAAGAAGAAGGTGTAAAACGTCCACAGCCCCGACCCTGCAGCAGCTGCCACGCTTCTTTGTGACACCGAAGGTAAAGAAACAACTGCTGAAAAAATAAATCGTCTCCTCTACTCGTCGCTAAGGGGCGCTGTGGCACCACATTATGTCCCTTTCATCAACCAGCCTTTTGCTACTGCTGAAGATGAAAAAGCCGTGTAATGAATTCATATCTCAAATTGCAGTTTTCAGGCTTTTGAATGCAGTCACGTTGTGGAAACACAATTTCTTGCGTTGTCCCCCGTTTTCTTTTTACATGCCAGGTCTAAGACACAAAGCTTTCTGAAGGCTTTACACCCCCCCCCCCCCCCCCCCCCCCCCCCCCACACACACACACTACTCCCCCTGCCCCCCACACACATGCACGCATTCATGCACACAGATGTTGCATGTGAGAAGGTTCCAACTCTTGAATCTGTCAAGACGATATATACAGGTTGGCCATGAATCCCATAAATCTCCATCAGACTTATCCCGACTGCAAATAAATGGCGCACATTGTCAGGGCAGCATTCATAGGGAGGCATATATATATCTATCTTAATCATTTAGGGTAAATTACCATTCAACCCACCGTTTCAAAGAGAGCTGAGGGGAGACCGACAATTTGCTCAGCAGTAGCAAATTGTCATCTTGAATTGTTATCTTGAATTGTGGGGATGTTACAAAAGGAGATTAGTTCTGTAAATATTTCTGGCTGTGATGTCATTGCACCTCTAAAACCTCAACTGTGTTTTCATAAGTCAGGCCTACTTTTTGCCTGTTCAGTTTCTGCTTGTTGTTATCACTCCACAGAGCATTGCTGCGGTCTGCTATTAAGCAGCCGCTGAAACACATCTTAGAAGGAAGGAACATTTTCAGTGATGTCATGCATACTGTATAGTGGCAGGCTCTTTTTTTTCGTGGCTTCCCCATGACGTAGTCTTGAAGCAATATGTCGAGAAGCATCTCACTGAGCTGTTCACTGAGGCAGGGCCGCTGTTGGTAGAGCAGGTAGATTCCCTCGGAGCCAGAACGGTTTGTCACTATTGTCATTTGTAAAGCTGGGTTTCCCAGTTCTAAATGGGAGTCTGTATCTTGTTACACAGCTTTGAAAATATATATATATTTATTACTGACACTAGATCAGTACAGATGGTATATGGTATAAAATTGAACCCCCCCCCCCAAAAAAAAACAAAAAACAAAAACATCTAAACAGATTTGTTGTAAAATTGTGTTTAAAGGGCATCTGCATGTAGGAATAGAGAGAGAGGTCTTGCAGAAAACAGGCTGTAAAAGTCAAGCATTTGTGCCACTCTGGTTTTTGTGTTTGGGATTTTAATACTGTGTAAGAACATTTATAGAGTCTGAGTCCAGAATTAGCCTAAAATCTACATATGCCTGCAATGTAGGTTTAGAGAGCAGTCATGCAAAAGCGCTCCTGAAAAATGCATGAGGGAGTTTTTAACTCTTTCAAACAATTAACTTTAGTTGCAAGATGACGAAACATTAAGGCTCACTGTGATTTTGCAATGGCACAAAAAGTATTCAAACCCCATTGAATTGTTTTCCATTTTGTCAAATTAGAAGGACAAACCTCAACACATTCTATTAGGATTTTTTTGTGATAGTACAGTTGTTAACAAAAATAATGGTTAAAGAAAGTAGAGAATAGTTTAATTTACTGTATCACTTTGCAAATCAAAATCTAAAAGACTATAGCTTACATTACGTCCTCCACAAATCCCCATTTTACTTTAGATTTGAACTTTGACAGGGCCATTCTAACAGATGATAAGTCTGAATAATTTTAACCATCCTGTTTTTGCTCTGGCTGTATTTTTTTGGGTCAATGTTCTTCTGAAAGATGAAATTCCTCCAGTCTCAAGTCATTTCCAGCCTCTAAGTGTTTTTTTTCTAGAACTGCGTCGTATGTAGATCTATTCATGTTTCCATCAACTCGGACCAGCTTCACACAGTGGGGACGCTATGCTGGGACAGGAACGCTGTGTCTGTTTATATGTGATGATGCATAAAAAAATTATAAAAAGAAATTTAACAATGACTTTTTTCTCAACACATGGTATGTAGTTAAAAACATTTGATCTGAGTAGGAGAATGAAGACAAAATAGAAACATGGGGCTTCACTTATAATATTCTGAAAAAGCCCCACAGACATTTACAAATGTGTAGATGTGAATTCATGTATCCAGGAGAGAAATGTCCTGGTCACCAGTGTGGTGGATACAGAAAATGTAATTCTTCTGCCTCTTTTCTCTTTTTGACTTTACTTAATAATACGTGCCGGTTATAGTCAAAACATGGACTATAACCAGTGTTTATCCATCTCTCCCAAACCAGGAAATATCTCTGAAAATAAGAGTGACCTTTAGCTGAGAATAAAAACCCAATTTGCCAATATGGAAAGCAACACATTGTACAAATAGGATTCCCAAGGGTGAATTAAGCCATCATTACATTAAGAGTTCCCTACACCTTTCTGTATTTGCAGTTACTGATATTTATAAAAGCTACAGTGATTAATCCCCCTTTTATTTTATTTTATTCTTCATATAGAAAGAACAAATGTTTTAAAACTGAGAACAATCATCTTTAATTCTCTCACACAGCCTAAACTTGTTATCATTAAGTGAAGTGGTTATTTTGTCATAATCAACTAAACTACTTTCTCTTTGTTTTGTTGCTGTCCTGATGCAAACACACCAGTCAAGAAAACTTGGTTTGGTGTTGCCCTCATTGGCTTATTCCTTTACCGCTGGATGAATGTAAAAACTGATGTCATGCAGCGCCTTTCTTTGTACTTACAACAGCAGGTCAAATGCCACTCGAGAAGATGAAAATGAGGGTTCACATTTTCCTTTCCCCTGCAATTACCCATAAAAAGCACTGAGTGACATATTATAATGAGTAGTCTGACCCCCGCTAATCTTCTGTATAGCGATGTGTGATGTTGCAGTTTTAGACAGAAGTTAATAATGTAAAAGCCTCTTATAAACGTGTGCTATTTAATCATTTAATCCACACAACATTTGGTGGTCTCATTTAATGACTTAGTGAGCCCTGGTGATATTAAGTGGGGTTTGACTAGCGCAGTTTTTTTTAAACAGATCATTTTATAATGAAGATGACCATTGAGGATATGTTCCAGGATGCAGTAGAATAGCTTCAAGCCTCAAGACATTATTAGTGCTTGATACTTTTAGTAAATTGAAAATTCCTTGCAGAACAGACAGGTTGGCCTTGTTCAGTTTCTAAGCAAGAAGATAAAGTCTGAGTCTGTCTGTGAGAAGTTCAAACACACTGATGAATTTATTTGTTTATTTATTTCAGATAGACAAAAGTAAAAACAGAAAAAAATAAAACAAATAATCATGACATACAATTTTACCTAATTTGTTCAAAAATGAACAGGTAGAAGATACAATATCTTATGATTTCCTGCCTGTCTCATATTCATCAACCTACAAACATTTAAATCTCTCAACACTGATGAATGTCAGATAAATGTTTGGCTTTTAATGATACATTTCAACTGTTCTTTTTAGGGGGACCTGAGTAGGTGGGAAACTACTTCCAAAACAATAACTGGGTCCTCAAGATTCTGGCCTAAACCTGGCTGGAGATTTGACCATTATTCTTGGTGGAACTGGCAGAGCTCCATTCAGCTGGTTGGTGTCTGGCAAATGCCCCGCTTTTAAACATAGACCCCACATTGCTTTTGGGTTGAGGTCAGGGCCATTCCAGAAGGTTGGTGTTAATTTGTATTGTCCAGTCCAAAAATTATTTAATGTGTATTAGATATCATTTTTTTGAGGAAACATCCAGTTTGATCCAAGTTCCAACCAAGAAGTTCTTCGTTTGCAGTGTAGTTGAAGAATTTCAAGATAATCCCCTCTTTTCATTATTCTGTCTACAACCGGTCATTTATGTCCTTGGGCAAGACACTTCACCCACCTTGCTTGCTGGTGGTCAGATGGGTTGATGGCGTGTTATGGCTGCCTTGCTCCTGTCAGACTGCCGCAGGGCAGCTGTGGTAGCAATCTGTAGATTGCTATCATCAGCAATAGGGCTGTGGCAATTCCTCAAATGATTCGAGTACCTCGACTATTAAAATTCCTTGAGGCAAATGATCTATCTTGAAACTTTGTTAAATTGTTTTACTGTTTAGCGCACCATGTTCCAGGAGGTTTATGTTGCGCAATGTTCTCACTTCCGCCTGTGAGTTGCTGATGAGTGCTAAGTGCTAACAACATAATGTCCAATTTTCAAGTTGGGTCGGTGGCATCCGAGGGGATTTCATTGACTGATGATAATGTCCAGGTTTTTATTGTTTTTTAGGTGACCAATAGACATCCTTAAAATTATTGGTGTGATGCATGAAATACAACAGCCTTTCTCCTCATGGCTGGTTCAGACCGCATGGTGGGTGTATTTATACAGGTGGAGTGGAGACTGATGAAGAGGTAGATGGAACACAGCATCCATCCATCCATCTATCCATTCATTCATTCATTTTCTAGCACCCTTGTCCCTAGTGGGGTCCGGAGGGTTGCTGGTGCCTATCTCCAGCTAGCGTTCAGGGTGAGAGGCGGGGTCACCCTGGACAGGTCGCCAGTCTGTCGCAGTGGAACACAGCATACTATACTGTTTTATAACTAGGATCAATTGGAATGTATGTACATTTGAATTTAAATAATTTTTTTTGCAAACTGTCTTGAGATTACATTTGTTGTGAACTGGTGCTACATAAATACATTTAACTGAATTGAATCAAATATGAATTGAGTAAATATCCAGAAATATGTGAAAAGGTTGTTCAGGGCTGAAAAAAGTGTGGCTGAGATTAGAGCTGCACAATATTAGAAAACCTTGTGATGGCAATAATATTAGTAAATATTGCGATGACAGTATCAAGTTATAGTGTGTTTTCATCACTCTGTAACCTTTAGCATTTTGACAATGTCATTTGTGTCTGGTGTGAGCATCTGCTGTCACAAGACTTTGTCCAACAGGTTAAATATTACACTGGCATAAAATAAAAGTTCAGAACACTTTGAATATAATAGCCAACGATTATTGCACACCAAGCTGTCCTTGATATGAATACTACGCACACTGATTTTGCAACAACTATATATTAATGATATATACAAATCTCTGAAATACCTTCATGGGGTTGGATGTATATATTTTAGGACCTATTTAAAAATTTGACATAATGTGGATTAGAGGAAATTGGCAATAGATCGAAACTTGCAAGCAATAGTTGTTTTTAAAATTTCTCTAAGTTGCTCACTGCATAATTATCACACCCTGAAAAACAGTGGCTTCAAATAGATCCTTAAAGGCACATAATTAACATCACAGTACTGTCCTTAATGAGTTTTTTTGGTTTTTCTTTTTTACTTTTTGCTGGTACTGCATATCGGAACACGACACCATGACTATGAGCCTAAATTATACCTTTGAGCTCTATTTATTTGGTTTTTTAGTGTAAGAAAATGTATTAAATAATGATCATGGTTTATTCAGCAGCATTTGTGAGTGCAGTTTGCTCTGCCCCTGACTGTTACTGCTTTGACCTGCATTTCTCTTTATGATTAAATTATAATATCCAGCACAGTGCTTTCTTGAATTTTTAATGGTTCTAAAGTCTTTTGATTGGCTTTAGATTTTAAAGAAGTGCACACACCCTCACAGCCTTTATGGAAAAAGATTTAAGTATTCGAACTGGAGTAAATATAAAAAAATGGATTTTTACTCCTGATAAATGATATACTTGCTGCTCAGGTCAGGATTTAGATTTGAGCATAAATCAGCACATAGGCTTGGAGTGAGTCTGAAAATTATCAGTGTTTTTGACGATCCAAAGAGTGATACCTACTAATACTGAAAATCAGGATAATCTTCATCCTGCTTGACTGGTGGTTTCATGGTGGATTTAGATACACGACAAGCTTAATAGGCCTGTAACCAAGAAACTGCCTTCTATGCATCTTGAGCATAAATTTGCATTTTGTATTTTTATTTTCAACAACATATTTGTCATAGCAGTTTCAACCCCACAGGCTCCGGTGCAGACGTAAGCATCAGCTGCAGGGTTTAAATTATCCCATAATTCCTTACATTTTTATAAATGTATTTAAATTAATGGCATCTTATTATACTACATTAACTATGTAGAAGATTTAAGATACAATATTTCATACCTTTCTCATCTTGGTCACATAAATCTTTTGCTTGAAAGAGCATCATAATTGATAATGTTGTTTGATTCTATGGACAGCAGTGATAAAAGGTAAAGGCAGGTTTATGACTTTTATTGACCTGTATTGACAAAAAGTCAGGCTTGAAAAAACATGTGAAGGTCTCAGTGATTTCATATTGACCTGAATGCAGCAGCTGTAGTTTTGCCGTTTTTAAAAAAATTACATTAGATTGAGTATGTAAATATTTCAAAAGGTAAAACAACATAATGATTATCACTTGTGATGATGAATACGAATGTTGTATTGATTTGGTGCCTTTAAATATTGATTGGAGCTGTTCTTTTGCCAGGGCATAATGATTTTACGACAAACAACGTCAATGAATTAAAAAAAACAAGATCGGATTGCAGGAAGTAATCCACACAGGTTCAAATAAGTGTCTCTTATAAACCATTACAACTAGAAACTAGTGATCCGGCCTGAAATCTGGGTGTAGTGATGGACTCAGACCTGAACCTTCAGAGACACTTAATACAATTAATAGTCTGAAGAACATTTCAGGATGTAAGGACTAATGTCTCAGCAAGAACTAGAGAAACTCACATGTTTATCTTTAGTCACATTGATTACTGCAATACCATTTTCACAGGTCTGCCTAACAAATCTGCTGGTCTTGGTCTGCTTTGCATCCAGGACCAGAACCAATAATGGAGATGCAGCATTCAGCTTCTATGCACCTCAAATCTGGAACAAACCTCCAGAAAACTGCAAAGATGCTGAAAAATAAAAAAACACATTGAGATTAAAACTTCTTTTTCAAGGGATTTCCTGGCCAAGAGGCAACAACAAATATAAATAATTGTCAATCAAAGCTAAAAACCCACCTGTTTAGAGTTCAGGAGGTTAGATGTGGAGATCTACTTAGAAATGAATGTACCATTTTACCATAGAAACACATTGATGTGACTGCT